>NC_084609.1:20873650-21173650 GCF_033807715.1 Cololabis saira | reverse complement strand
AAGCTACATCAAAGGAGACACATATTTTGCTTTATATAAAACTCAACACACTTTTCTGATGTCTTCATGAAATGTTTATGTCTTGTTTCAGTCAAAATACAGCAAAGATAAATTGCAAAAGCTTCCACTTCAATCACATTTTTAAAGCTCTGTTGATGGTTTTCGGGGGTGGAGTCAGTCTTTCACCACTTTCCTCGATCAAGTCTGCATTTTTTGAAATTGCTGTTACAACCTTGCACTTCCTGCTTCCGAAAGGCATTGTGATTTAATCAAAGATACTCTCTACAGAAGATAGTGCATTGCCGTTACTGCCAATGGTATGAAATGGTATACACTTCCTGTCTCCTAAGTGGGCGTGGTCACCCCTCTCCCCACATCGTTTTGGAACATACAACACTAGATACAGTACAACTTTCTTCCAAAAAGACTTAAATAATAAAAATAACAGTATTATTAAGCAAAGAAGCAAGTTTTATTTTAGCTTTAAAACGATGAGAGCCAAATCTCGCGAGAGTGTGTTGCTCAGACAGAGACAGGTCTCAAACAAAGGTAATTTTCTCCTAATCTGTCGGTCTGAAAATTGCCATTTTGGTGTCAGAATGTTCAGAAGGTTTGTGGCTTTTGAAAAATGGGTCCCATATTTACTTAGGTTACTATGGGGCGAAGGAATTGGTAATAATCTGTGCTCACGTTCACTTTTCCCATAGGACTCAATAGACTCAGGACCTACTTCCTGTATCCTAAAGGAGCCTTTTAGCATATTTACAACAATCAGCTGAAAGCTATAGGATCAGTAACTCTTAATTATATTATCATCAAAATTGATGAATATTGGAGGACTAGCTGCTCATGATTTTATTTGGCAACAGCATGATAAGCAAATGCTCCCTAAAATGGTTACAAGGTTACAAAAGGTTACAAGAAGGTTACAGTTGAAAACCCACATTTCAATGTGGGAGCGTGTCTCAGTGCATCGGCACGAAGGCACGGATGAAAGCCAGTGGAGGGAAGGTCTGTGCTTCCCGGCACAGCAGGAGATGCACTGAGCTTTACCGTGATAACGGTCTGACAGCAAGGTGAGGGCTTCTGTGAGCCGCAGCTCCACTCACCACTGCAGAAAAAGCAGCGCAATCCAGAGATATCATCACAAATGCATCTCCAGCAAGTGCATGCAGAGAGAGATGATCTCTAGCATACAGAAAAATAGCAAGGAAAACACAGACTGAGAGCAGGTAAACAAGAAAAAAAAATAGCTAAATGGAGGAGGATTTTCAGAGGAATAACATGCAGTGAGATATTGACACCAACACAAGGTAAAGAACAAGCACAGCTCCAGTCTGCTCGGCACATCAAAAACCCCTGCAAATGTCAGAGCAACTGGATATGAGGTCTGCCTCTGCCTCTGCGCCTGAGCTGGTGCGCCCTCATGATTTAATTTGATGCCCTTAAACCCTGACTGTCAGGTGTCTTTGGCAGCCGCAGCACGTGCTGCGATCTTTTACGCTTCATATTTCCATTAGGACTGCAGCAGCCGGGCAGGGAAGCACTGATGTGGGTTTTCAGTGGATGGCTGATGTAACAGAGTGGGTGAGTGACCTGGGAACAGACCTGTGAAGTGTACAGTGGGAAAGAAGCAGTGGTTCTCTTCCCATGATTATGATTTATCACCTCCCGTGGCGAGTCTTAAATCAACACAGACCAATCATGTCCTTGTCTCATACGTCCAACATGGTTAACTGCAGTGTTTAAAAAGACACGGTCTATGTGCAAATGTGGATGGCAGTCTAACCTGTAATTAAGGAGCAGTCTTATTCGTGCCATTATTGCTTTATAAGACCTTCACATTTCACTCAAACACAATTGCCTCACTCTCTATCTCCCCATCTCATCGCTGGGTTGACAGACAGCACAGAGTCCCAGCGGATATTCCTTTCTCCTCCAGCTGTCACAAATGATGGCATAACCTTTAAGAGCCCTTTGGCTTGGTTCCTTACATCAGTCTGCTGTATTATTTTAGTTGTCAGTGAATCCTTAGCCCGCTTTATAAACAAATCATGACGTCTGGCACTCCAAAATTGATGCCAAATCAAGGAAAAGAGCCTGGAAATGTATACGGCTTCAAACAACTGATGGTAAATCATCAGCAAAGATAAGAGCTTGATGTTGGCAATCACGTCAAGCCACACATATGATGAACACTGGGTAAAACCGACTGCTGTCAGTGTAAAAATTGCACCTCATATTAAATAATCATAAGGTGGATACATGGCTATGGCAGCTTTAAGAGGATATGTTCTCAGCCCAGTCGTCATAGCAACGCTTGACATAACACCTCTAAGAAACCATGGATACGTTTAATCTATGTATATGTTAAATGCCACGGTAATATCATGTACTATTCCATGATATTTTGTTATGAAAGGGTTTTGCTGGTCATATATAACAAATTATTAACGAGTTATTGAGAAAATCAAATGGTTTAGTGGAAACCGGTCAACCTGTGTGTGATATCCTTCCCAGCCCAAGTCTTTTGAGGAAAATGGAGCACATTATGAGATCAATACGACTGCATAGACCGTTTATAAAAGATGGAAGCAGGAATTTGCTCTCAAAGGCGGCATGAATCCAGTGTGGACGTATGCTGGGACTGAAATAGCACCAATGGCTTCTAGGCTTTAGCTGACTCACCTTCCTCATTGCATTCTGAGTTATTACATTTTTCATTCAGTTCATGATGTTGGGATGACTTCATAACACACTCGGTCGTCCTTCTATAAAAATATGCTATAATTGAGCACATATCAGGCCTCTAAGATTAATATTTGAGATATTTGAGATGCCTGGCAGCCAGTGGCAGTGATTGACAAGCTTGATGCACAAGACAAGTTGGAAATTTCCTTCACCTGTCAACTGAAGTCACATGCAGACTGTTCCAAACGTCCTTTGTTATTTTTCACATTTTCCACATGTTTCTTTGGTTTATGACTGTTGTGGTTTGTTAGGTGGACATACAGATTTTCTTTTATGTGTATTCTTCTTTAGGCTTGAATTTTAATGCCCTTTCAATCACATTGGAGCCTCAATTACACCTCAAATGTTGCTACACTTATGACAAGCAGTTAGCATCCCAGTGTTTATTGAAGTTAGAATAAATGACCAAGCTGTCACTAGTGTTAGCCGTTAACGGTGGATGCCGTCTCGATTCTGGCTCTAAAACCCTGACGTATTGAACTTGAGGCTTCATCACAAGCCGACGCACAAACAGGTGAAGTTTTGATGCCAGTGTCACCGAAGCAACATTACAGCTTTAGAAAAACATGCCAGGTTTAGAAAAAACAAACTCTCTCTTTTCCAAATCTTTACCAAACAGTTTTGGTGAATGTTAGTGAAAGGTCAGCTTGGTTTAGGGGGTGTCAGAGTCTATTTTTTTAACCTGGTCACATTAATATTATAGTAACCGTCAAGGGGCCGGTTATACAGCAAACTCAAGGTCATTCAAATGCATTTGTTAATATTTAATGAAAATACCACATAACTGGGTGCTTTCTCAACCAGCTGAGTTGTCACATTTTTTGCATCAACTGATTTAAAAATGTGCCCTAAAGACACTTGGGGAGCTTGTGATGTTTTCAGCCACAAAAAAGAAAAAAGCGGCTCTCACAGCTTCATTAGTATTTGGTGTGATCTTTGCAAACATATTTTGCTGGTAATGCAGCCTGCTTTTTTCATTATTATTCTTTTTATACTTGGGACTTTGTAGCTCTCCTTGGTGGTTCACATACTTTATACGTTGGTTGGTGTTGAATGTGAACTGTATTATTTGGGCACAGTCCAAAACCAAAATATGAAGAAAATGGTGTTTAAAATGCTTTAACCTCACTGTAAACTTTTTCTTTCCTGGATATTTTTGTTCCAACTGTTGTAAGATCAATTTGACATACTGACATCCATTGGGTAGATTGTGAGACATTCAGTATAACATTTTACAGTTTTTGTAAGGTGGCCTTGAGTTTAATGCCTGTGGTTTAGAAAAACTGTCTTGACATTTAGTTTCTGAATCACCTTTTACTTTATTTTTCCTGTTTTTCATTAAGTATCCCATTTTAATAAACCCTATATCATACTGAATTCCCCGGCGTAGAGGAAGTACTATCCAAAGCATCCTCACATACACACATTTAACTGTATTTTTAACTTTGAGGCCCTCGGTGGTGTGTTTAAATGACCTCTAGCATATTCTGCAGAACTGTATTTATTTGAGGTCAGTTGTTAAAAACTGACATGACTTTGAAGCTTCACATCCGGTGATTCAGATTTATGTTCGAGCTGCATAATGAGACCACATATGCACGCATCTTATTCCGTAGACATATCTGACATTCAGACATACATCCCCCTGCCCTTCAGCCTCGGGCATTGTGACGGCGCTTTTGAAGATACATGAATGTTCACGGCAAACATACATGTGCAAATGCACGCACCAAAATATCATCTATGTATCTTTGATCTCGGTGCTAGCTGCATACATTACCGGGGTGGAATCAGGGTGAAAGCACCTTGGAGGCTAAGAAGGCTGGAAAATTAGGAATTCTTCACCGAGTCTCTGGAGAGCAGGACTGCTGTTTTATATACATGAGTTTGAGGGATGGATGGGATTCATCTCTCTTCCATTTTTTCTGCAATAATTTTTTATTTTCACACTGGAACAGAAAAGTACGCTTTTAGATATCATTAATTTCACTCATATTTCACCATTGTTAGTGTTGAACGTCTGTAAGAGGAGGAAGGAAAACACACTCGTGACGTGAGAGATAGATATTTTGAGAGCAAGACAGAAAGGCAACGCTATAGATTTAAGAGCAAAGATAAAGGCAGAAATAGATTGCACATGTCAACACAGATGCAGGCAGGGAAAGGATGTGGGGGGGGCAAACGCAAGAGTAAGCTCTTTTTTGTTTCAGGGAGCTATGCCGACTCAGTGCCAACTGTTTGATGGAGTTTCCTTTAGCTTATAACAGCCTGACAGCCAACAAAGTATCCAGGTGGGAGCAGACAAAGCTTCCTTAGCAAGCTTTGTCTGCTCCCGAAAACGAAATAAAATGCAAGCTGGTAGTATAAAGTGTGAACACAGCAAGAAATATGTGAGCTGAGAGCGTACCTCTGATCTCTGTACGTTGATTTTCCTCGTGATAGAAAGAAAAAAGAAGCTGAATTTTTGTTTATCACATGCTTATCAAAGGGGACGTTTGAATTTAATATTTAGATGAAAGAAGCAAACAGAACTATGACAAAATCACTAAAAATAACATAGCTTAGAGCTAAATTTTTCATTATTGATCCGCTTGGTTGGATCATTTCAGTCCATGTTAATAAACTATGTGTTTGACAACCCATATCTTTGTTGGTACAGCAAAAAATACATGTTTAATGTCAATGACAGCTGGGTTTAGTCTTCCGCTGAGCTGATCCTAAATAAAAAGATTAAACACGCCACCTGTCTCTTCAGTTTTATCTTGTTAATAATTAACTCTGGCTTTTGATGTATGTATTGTAAACGCTTCATTTTCATCTACAGCACCTTGTTCTACTGAAACATCTCCATGAAAGGAAACATACAGGCTGTTAGGAACAAATATGTGATGCAAATATTTTTTTTTGTTAGATGAACAAAAGGAAAATAAGACTCAGTGGTCACATTGTTTCTGGTTGACAGCCCCAGCTATAATTAGCTGGTGTTTCTTTCATAATAGATCACAGAGTGAAAAGAGCCTGTTTATGAAAAAGGATATTTAATGAAAAAAAATCCAAACAAAACAACAACAACAAAAAAAACAAATTTCCCTATGCTTTAGAGCATGCATGTGGATATCTATCCAATAGGTCCGACACAGACCTGTGACATTGTTCAGGGCGGTGGAGATTGCTTTACACCACGAGTCCATCCGATTACGAATATGTATTCGTATTGCAAATATGAATAGTAATGAAATTACTGTTTGGAAGTAACTTTGAAATGCATGTTATAATGCCACAGACCTGAGCACAATTAGCGAGCTATAGGTATATGGCAAGCCATAGGGGCCATAAAGAGAGCTTGATTTAGCCCGTTACCGAATAAAACGCCGTTAAAAACGCAGTTTTCAGCACAAAAAACTCCGTAAAAAGCAGCGTTTTATACGAGTCGCCTAAAAAATGCGCGTCATTGTTGGACAAAACGTCGCTTTTTACGAGCGTGTTTTTTACAGCCTTTTTTGTGCTGAAAACTGCGTTTTTAACAGCGTTTTAATCGGTAACGGGCTAAATCAAGCTCTATTATTGGCCCCTATGGCTTGCCATACAGGTAAGTTTCGCTACCAGTGATGAAAGCTAGTATGACTTTAAAGAAGTTAAAGAAGCAGTATGGTGTTTAAGATGGTGTAAAATGAGCAGATGTGAACAGCAGTCCAACAATCTTTAGCTGGAATAAAGTTTGGTATCATTCTGACTGACTTTGACCCTTTTCCCTGATGCGGAGACATTTTGCTGCACCCGTGCTCCACCTTGGGAGGTAGTAACAGGCGCACCAGAGGAGAGACAAGATTTGTGTTCAAATGTGAGCTGGCATAGCAGAAAACACTGCTCTTGTTTATGCTTGCTAGTCGCCTTACGCTGTTTGAGCTCATCTGTTATCTGCCGGCTGGCTGTTACCTTAGTCCAGCATTCCTATCTGCTGTGTTTTGGTGTGTTTGAACAGCCTGAACCCATTCAGTGCATGAGGAGACTCTCGAAAAGGAGTGATTACCAACTTTTCTTGGCCGAGCTGCAGAAAGGAGAAATTTAAGTGTTTGAAAATAACATTGCTGTCCATTTAGGGCGTGCTTTTATGAACTTTGTTTGTTGTTCATGTGTCATGGTCTGGGGATATTGATGATTGGTTGATTGATTTAATAATGATTAGAGAATTTCTTAGATTTGTTTGTTGTTCTTTCTGTTTGTTTGAAACGTTCCCTCGTTTTCCTCCATCTTTTGTATCCCTTGAGTGTTTGCCAGCATCTATATATTCTATGTTTCTCATTTCTCCCTTGTTAGTCCATTTTCATTTTATCCTGCTGCTTGTGTCACTTCCTGAAGTTCTTATTCTCTTCCCTTTGGTTTTGTATATCCTCAAAAAACAGCTCCTATATTTAGAGTTATAGCAGCAAAAAAGGACTTTTGAGCATTATGTATAATCGCACAAAATGTTACATGCTATAATGTTAAAAATGTGTTACGGCTCGCTCCTCTTCACCTTCACATCCACCCCTCCCCCCTCACTGATTGCTCCATGGCTCAGCCCAGCACACCTGGGGCCTGTACTACGAAGCAAGTTCAACATATCCAGGATATCTTTTCCTTATCCAGATTCACTAAGCGGGACAATTGCAATCACGCTAAGCGGTCACACGACGGTGGTTATCAACTCGGTATATCAACCCAGGTTTCTCCAATCTGGATATGAGCGCGTGCACATAAAAGGGGCGGTGTTTTCAGCGCATGACCAATCGCAAGCATGGAGAAGTCCGCTGTCAGAGCCGCTTATTTCAGTAGCGAAGAGCAAACAATAATTGTACGGAAATATGATGAGTATAGGCATATAATACAGGCAAAAAGCAACACAGTTGCAGCTGCAAAATGCAGGAAAGACAGCTGGCAAAAGATCGCTGACTGTATAAATGCGTAAATTCATAGGGATATAAACATATATTTGAATATTCTGGGAATCTTAATCTTAAACTGTAAACCATGATCAGCAATATTAAAATAATAAAAGGCTTGCAATATTTCAGTTGATTTGTAATGAATCCAGAATGTATGACATTTTTTTTTGTTTTTGTGTTTGCATTACAGAAAATCACAATATTCTAATTTTCTGAGACAGTCTGTATATATTGGTTCTATAACTATTGTTGTTGACCGATAACTTGTGCTGATGCTGTACCAAAGAATTGGGTTTTTTTATTTATTTTATTTAATTTTTTATTTTTTCAGGAGGGGGGTATTTAGTATTTTAAAGTGACTTCTCAGAATGTTCGAGGGACAAAATTGAAAATCCCTTTTTTGCTATCCCCTTACAAATGCATCTTCTTTTTCATTTCTTCTTGATTTATTTATTTAATTGGTATTAGTTTTGGATTGACTGTACATCGGATTTTGGGTGATGATTTGTTTTATTTATTCATTGATTGATTTATTTTTTATTTTCTCCTCCACCTCTTTTTTCTTTTTTTCCTTTTTTTTTGGATCGTTCATACAGGTACTCATCAGGGAAAGCAAAGGGGTTTTGGTGGTCCCTGAATACGCGTTCTCTTCGGAGGGATCCTCTCACGATCCGCGCACCAAGCTCCACTGGATTCTCTTCGAAAGGGCATGTCATTTTCCAAGAGAGCTGATTGGTCAGTGGGCGGTGCTTTTACACCCGGCGATCTGTATCTCGAACATAACCTGCTCCGGAGCAGGTTAGCTGTTCAGCATAAGTTACCATGGCGATGTGCCCCGCTAAGAAGTGAACCACCGTCGTAGTCCTGAAAACCCAGGGTTAAACCTGAAGTTACCTCGCTAACCCCAAATCCCGCTTCGTAGTACAGGCCCCTGATGTCCCTCACCAATCTTCACACCAGCCTGCCAATCTACAATCAACCACTGCCAGTATAAAGACCCAGTCTGCACTTCATTCCTCGCCAGAGCTTCACCTGTCTACACGTATGTTCTCTGGATTTCTACGCTGAGCTGCGGCCACCTGCGGAGCCCACACCCCACTCCAACTTCCTCATCACTGCTTTTGGCCTCTTAAATAAATACGCCCACGGGCTTCACCAAACTTACGGCTCCTCGTTGCTGTGCGCTTGGGTCACACTCACTAGCCATAACAGTAAGCTCTGGCCAAACTGACCCAGCCAGCATGACGGATAGGACTCCGCCCTTGACCCCGCTTCAGGCCCAGGAGGCCATATTGGCTCAACACTCTCGTCTGCTATCCGAGGCCTCTACGGTCATTGCGAACATGAAGACTGATCTCCAAGCGGTTTCAAGTGCTCAGCAGGCCCAGGCCTCTTCCCAGCAGACCCAGGTCAGCCGTCTCGCCACCTCAGTCCAGGCCCTCACTGACCAGGTCGCCGCCCTCTCATAGCACAGACCGCTCCGCCCTCAGCTCCTCCGATTCCAGCGCCCAGGCCCAACTTAGTCCCTGAGCCAGACACGCCTCCACCACGGGAGCCCCATCTTGTTGCTCCGGCTCTCTACGATGGGTCATTCGCTCTCTGTCGGGAGTTCATAAAGCAGTGTGAGTACGTTTTTGATCTACAACCTAGCATGTATTCCACTGCCACTGCTCGCATAGCTTACATTGCTAATCTGACCACGGGGCAGGCTCGTCGGTGGGTTATGGCTAGTCGAGAGGGCTCTGCACCCTATATGCAAGACTATGCAGCCTTTATTGAGGAATTTAAGACTGTTTTCGATCATGATGTCCATGGGCAGGATGCCGATTCAGCTCTTTCCGCCCTCCAGCAGGGTTCTGTCTCTGTGGCAGAGTATGCCACAGAGTTTCGCATCCTTGCAGCTCGCTGCAAATGGAACGAGGCCGCATTATTCAGTGCTTTCCGGCGGGGCTTGGCAGAGCCTGTGAAGGACGCCTTAGCCGGTAGAGAGAGGCCTAGTACCTTGAACGAGCTTATCTCCCTCTCCATTTCTCTTGATGAACGTCACCGGGAGCGCAAGCGAGAGAGGGCTCACCACAGTCGTAATGTATCCAGGCCACTCGCTCCGCCTCCGGTCAGCCTTGATCGGCCTGTCCAGGTCTCCCCTTCAACTTCTTCAACTTCTGCTGCTGAAGAGGAGCCTATGCAGTTGGGACGAGCTCGCTTGACTCCTGCAGAACGTGAGCACCGGAGACTACAGGGGCTCTGCATGTATTGTGCTAGCTCCGCACACGCTGTTGACTCATGCCCAATCCTGTCTTCCAGAGCCTCCTCAGCTCGGCAGTCAAAAGACAGGGCTCACCCGCTCGGGGGTTCCGAGTGAGCCGCTTGTTTAACCCCCAGTCCCTCTCCAGTAAGGCCAGGTTCATTGTCACTCTTGCCTGGCAGGGAGGGACGCTCACCACTCCGGCGCTGATCGACTCTGGGGCTGATGAGAGCTTTATTGACCATCGCTACGCCATGGAGGTGGGTCTCCCCATTGCACCTCTGGAGAGGTCACTCTCAGCATTCGCTTTGGATGGACACCCTATGGGGCCCGTCACCCACCGGTGCGACTCACTCACCCTCACGGTCTCTGGTAACCATGTGGAAAACATCCGCCCCTACATTATCAACTCTCCTGATATGCCACTCATCTTAGGCAGACCTTGGCTGGAGCTCCACACCCCTCACGTCTGTTGGAGCTCGGGCCGCATTCTCAGCTGGAGCATTCCCTGCCATGCCCGCTGCCTTCGGTCCGCCCAGACGCCTTCCCCGGTTAAGCGGCCCAGTCCTGTTCCTCCTGATCTCACCAAGGTTCCCGCTGAGTACCACGACTTGGCAGTGGCCTTCAGTAAGGAACACGCCTGCACCCTTCCTCCCCACCGACCTTACGACTGTGCCATTGAGCTCCGTCCTGACGCCCAACTTCCAGTGAGTCGCCTCTACAATCTCTCTCTACCTGAGAGGGCGGCTATGGACCGTTACATAAATGACTGTCTGGCTGAGGGTCTTATTCGCCCTTCCACATCTCCGGTGGGAGCAGGGTTTTTTTTCGTCAAGAAGAAGGGTGGGGATCTGAGGCCCTGCATAGACTACCGACAGCTCAACAACATCACCATCAAGAACAAATACCCCCTCTCCCCCTCATGAGCTCCAACTTCGAACCCCTCGTTGGTGCTACCATCTTCACCAAGTTGGACCTCCGGAATGCGTACCACCTTGTGCGTATCCGTGAGGGGGATGAGTGGAAGACCGCCTTCAAAACCCCCCGTGGACACTACGAATATTTGGTCATGCCCTTTGGACTCACCAACGCACCCGCAGTCTTCCAGGCTCTTATGAATGACGTGCTCAGGGACATGCTAGAGGTATTCGTGGTCCTCTACCTGGATGACATCCTCGTGTTCTCCCGGGGCCTCCAGGAACATGTCCAGCATGTCCGCATGGTCATCCAACGCCTCTTGGAGAACCGCCTTTTCATTAAGGCTGAGAAGTGTGTCTTTCACTCACCTTCTGTGGAGTTCCTAGGACTCCTTGTTGAGGATGGCTGCATTCGTCCTGACCCCCGCAAGGTTCAAGCAGTCGTCGACTGGCCTCAACCCACCTCCCGCAGACAGCTCCAAGGTTTCCTAGGATTTGCAAACTTCTATCGCCGTTTTATTCGGAACTACAGCCGCATAGCTGCCCCCCTTACTCAACTCACCTCTACTCAACGTCCCTACATCTGGACACCTTCTGCCGACGCCGCCTTTGCTGCCCTCAAGAAGCACTTCACCACAGCCCCAGTCCTCCTCCATCCTGACCCCTCCAGGCCTTTCATAGTGGAGGTAGACGCTTCAGAGGTAGGCATAGGGGCTGTCTTGTCCCAACGGTCAGCAAAGGACCAGAAGCTACACCCCTGTGCTTTCTTCTCCCGTCGGTTTAGTTCAGCAGAGGAGAACTACGATATCGGGAATAGAGAGCTGCTAGCCGCGGTGGCAGCCTTTGAAGAATGGCGCCACTGGCTTGAGGGCGTGGAGGAGCCCACAGTTGTCTGGTCTGATCACAAGAATCTAACCTTCATCCGGGCTGCCAAGCGCCTTAACTCTCGTCAGGCAAGATGGGCACAGTTCCTGGATAGGTTCAACTATATCCTTACCTACAGACCTGGCTCCAGTAACACTAAGGCTGACGCTTTGTCCCGACTCCACGCACCTGAGAAGTCCTCGTCCGAGCCTGAGCCCATTATTCCTGCTTCTCGTGTCATAGGGGTGGTCACGATGAACATCGAGGCAGAGGTCAAACGGGCCCAACATGCTGAACCCGGGCCGGACGACTGTCCTCCTCACCGCCTCTTCGTTCCCCAGTCGGTGCGGTCTCAAGTGCTTCTGTGGGGCCATACCAGCAAGTTTGCTTGCCATCCCGGATTCCAACGGACCCTCTCCTTCCTGAGCCGGCGGTTTTGGTGGCCGTCCATGAGAGCTGACGTCCGGGAGTTTGTCGCTGCCTGTGCCACCTGCTCCAGAGCCAAGGCGTCACATCAGCCACCAGCTGGACTTCTACGTCCTCTTCCTGTGCCCAGTCGTCCTTGGTCTCACATCTCCTTGGACTTCGTGTCCGGGTTTCCCCCTTCCCATGGAAACACCGTCATTCTCACCGTAGTGGACCGGTTTTCCAAGGCTGTTCACTTGGTAGCACTTCCTAAGCTCCCGTCCTCGGCTGAGACGGCTGAACTCCTCACCCAGCATGTATTCCGGCTCCATGGACTTCCCAGTGACATTGTTTCTGACCGGGGGCCCCAATTCACATCCCAGGTCTGGCGAGCCTTCTGTAGGGAGATCGGCGCCACTGTAAGCCTCTCCTCAGGGTACCACCCACAGACCAATGGCCAGGCGGAACGGACCAACCAGAGTTTGGAGTCTGCCCTTCGCTGCGTCTCTGCTCTCCATCCCACCTCCTGGAGCAAGGATCTACCCTGGGTGGAATACTCAATCAACACCCTGACCTGCTCCGCCACTGGGACGTCTCCATTTGAAGCATCACTGGGTTACCAACCCCCACTCTTCTCTCTCCAGGAGTCTGAGGCCTCTGTCCCCTCTGTCCAGGCCAACTTCCGGCGATGTCGGCGGGTGTGGAAGGAGGTTCGCGCTTCCTTGGTACGCTCCAATAAGCGCTCCTGCCGTGGGGCCAACCGTCGCCGCACTCCGGCACTGGTGTACCAGGCCGGACAACAGGTCTACCTCTCCTCTGCCGATCTACCGCTCCAGGTATCCTCCAGGAAGCTGGCTCCGCGGTATGTCGGTCCCTTCGAGATTGACCACGTCCTGAGTCCAGCGGCTGTGCGTCTCAAGCTTCCGGTCTCCATGAAGCATGTGCATCCTGTGTTTCATGTGTCCAAGGTCAAGCCTGTCTCCTCAAGCCCTCTCATGCCCTCCGCCCCAGCCCCTCCGCCTCCTCAGATGGTCGACGGTCATCCCCAGTGGACTGTTAGAGGGCTGCTGAAGGTGCGGCGGCGGGGTCGTGGGTTCCAGTACCTGGCGGATTGGGTGGGTTACGGCCCAGAAGAACGCTGCTGGATCTCCAGGAAGCTCATCATGGATCCCTCTCTTCTGCGGGACTTCTACCGGGCTAACCCCGACGCTCCCGGACGGTCGCCAGGTGGCGCCCCTCGGAGGGGGGGTCCTGTTACGGCTCGCTCCTCTTCACCTTCACATCCACCCCTCCCCCCTCACTGATTGCTCCATGGCTCAGCCCAGCACACCTGATGTCCCTCACCAATCTTCACACCAGCCTGCCAATCTACAATCAACCACTGCCAGTATAAAGACCCAGTCTGCACTTCATTCCTCGCCAGAGCTTCACCTGTCTACACGTATGTTCTCTGGATTTCTACGCTGAGCTGCGGCCACCTGCGGAGCCCACACCCCACTCCAACTTCCTCATCACTGCTTTTGGCCTCTTAAATAAATACGCCCACGGGCTTCACCAAACTTACGGCTCCTCGTTGCTGTGCGCTTGGGTCACACTCACTAGCCATAACAAAATGGTTCCTGCTGCTTTTCAAAAGTGTTGTTTGGTACTCTTAACTCCAGAGGTAGGGCATTTTGGGTCCATCTAATGCATTCGTGACAGTGTGAGCGCTCACGCTGGGTCCTGTTTGCTGTGTCATTCGGCCTCAAGGGTTACAAAGTAAAATTTTCTCCATATACCGTACTGTATGTTTGCATGAAAGCACAAAGCTGTAAAAAAGATCTCAAAAGAGACATATCCCTCATATGAGGAGGTAAAAAGAAGAGCTTAGTAACATCTTTGAATATAAAATACTGGTGAAAATGGAGTGTCTTTGTCCAAAACATGTCACATAAATGTAATTAGTGGCATTATGTTCTGTTATTTCTTTTTTTTGGTTTTAATTTAATTTTCCATTTGTTATATTTTAAGATAATTTCCCTTACACATAAAAACCAAAGAAACAAACTGAGACACAACTATCTGAGTTCTTGAATACACACATTTTGTGTGTTATGTTTGTAGCTTTAGGGAGCAGTCGTGTTTGGGGCTGCTTTGGGACTCTGGGGCCTGGTGCTGCTTTTGCCCACAGCCTTGCTTATTTGAGATTTACACTCTTGTTATCCAGACATTTATTCACAACTATAAACACACTCACACACAGACACAAATCGAAGAAGTAGGTCTCTCTCCTCAGGTTAGAAAACCGCAGAGAGATGGTAAGGGCGTAGTAGGGCAAGGAGTGATAAGGTGGGCAGAATAATCTAATGTTTTCATTTAGGTCTACTTTGTGTTTAATAATAAATAAAATATTAAAATGCTCTGTATTTTCTCTGAATAATCAACATCTTTGTAGCATTTACAGCACTTTTAGCCTGTTAAGACTATAAGATTCCATACAACTGGACATGACTTAAGGTGACAAGATACTGTCTATCAAGTGTCAAGCGAAAAATTAAAAAGAAATTAATTATCTTTAAGAAAACAGCTTAAACATAATGGCACAATTATATGTGCCTTTCACGGTTTCCTAATTTTGCAGCCCTTTCTTCTCACCCACTTGCCGAGTAGCTCCAGTGAACACACAGTGGTGATAATTCACAGTCAATCTGTGCACTGGACCACCACACCGGCTCATTTAAATACAGCCCACAGCCATCCCTATGTACCTTTGTCTCTATCATTATCCAGCTCTCTCCCCTGTTTTACTCACTTGACCTTCCAATCCCTCCTCCCACCACCCTTTACTTTTTTCTTGCTCTCTCATCTTTGTATTCTCTACATCTCTCCTTCATCTTTGAAAAATAACTAGATCTAACTTCTTTCACTTTTCAACCCCCCCCCCCACCCCCCCCCCCACCCCCCCCCCTCTTGTGCTCTTTTTCATTGCTTACAGTATCAATTTCGCCAATCCTTTAAACTTTGGGCTGGGATGCTGGCAAGCTGTGATTTACTTACCTTTGTTTGTAGCCCCTGGCAGCGATGTGAGAGTTCAGGCACAGAGCACAGCAAGGGCCATGTCAGTGTAAATCAGGAGTCGTGCCATCAAGATTCTTGGATGCACGTACTACATGAATACTGAATGAACAAGTGTAGAGTGACATGTATAATACATGTGCGGTGTTGTGTGTTTTGGATCCTTTGCAGTCCTGTGGCTAAATTGTTCTTTTTTATACCAGCCATTAGTATGTACAGTACAATATTGTTCTGAAATTTTCTGCACAGATTCCATCCATCAATGTCTACACATGTTTTATGTATGTATACTGCACAGGCTAAGTGAAGCAGAACTAAAATAATTTATGCTTTTTCCAGCATGCAAGCTGCAGAGCTCAGCAATCTGACATTAAGCTTAAACTCTATGTGAGACCCAAATCTTGTGTTGATTTGTACATTGTTACTATCACTGGTACACCAAGAGCAAGAGTTCTTTTCTGACAGGAGACTAAGGCCCCGTTTACACGTAGCAAAAACGGTGGCGTTTTCATGCGTTTTGGCCGTTGGTTGGTTGGAAAACGAAGCTCAAAGTCACCAAAAACGATCAATCCCGAAAACTCCGGCCAAAGTGGAGATTTGCAAAAACTCCGTCTTCTCGTTTGCTTGTAAACGGAGGGAAACGGACATTTAGGCTTCAGAACGTCACGTTCTGCCACAGAAACGTCACCACACTGCAAAAACTCAAAATCTTTTTTTTTTTTTTTTTTTTTTTTTTTTACCTTGTCTGCACACATATTATTGATTGATACCATGACGGTAGAAACCAAAAGTGTATATATGTGCATTATTACTATATGTAATATATACATATATATACGCACACATATGCGTACACATACATAAATATACACATACAAACCCAGTGGTTTTTTTTTTTTTTTTTTTTTTTTTTTTTTGGGGGGGGGAGGGGGGTGGGGGGGGGGTGGTGACGACATCCACTGCCAATCCAGGAAGCAGGAACACACGGAGACACACGTCAAGCACTGGAAATCTGCAACAAAAAAACCACAAACAAAGCACGAAACCGGCACGGAGCCATCCAAAACACGAACAGCAATCGACCTAAATCTTGATTTTTTTTTTTTTTTTTTTTTTTTTTTTTTTTTTTTAAAATAGAATATTTTTATCCCGGTTTTTTTCCCATTTTTTTACCACCCCGTGCTCCTACCTACTGACAGTCCTGTGCATTGCCATCCTCTACCAACCCCGGGAGGGCCCTGCACTGAGCTCAGGTCTCCTCCTTAACCTGAGGAGTGAGCAGGCCGCATCTTTTCACCAGACAGGGTGGGGTTTCTCCGGCCGAACGTAGCGCGTGGAAGGATCACGTTATTCCGGCCGGATCCTCCCCACCCCATCTGGCGCCCCGGTTGGCCAGAGGGGGCATGTGTAGCCCAGGACTGTGGGCATGTTTTTGTGAGGGTAGCTCACACTAGCTACCCAGGGGAACACGGGGAGAACATGCAAACTCCGCACAGAAAGATCCTTTCGCCAACCCCACCCATGGTGTGGGCACTGAAGTCATGGGGGAACTAACACGCACTTCAGCGCCCACAGCGTCCCCCGGCGGGAATCGAACCCAGGACCTTCTTGCTGTGAGACCGCTGCACTACCAGCTGCGCCACCGTGCCCCCTCAAAATCTTAACAAGAATATATGTCTTATTTCTAGTTAAAATGTTTCATTTTTAGTCAAAAAAATCTCATTACACTTAAAACAAGACTCGTCACTGGAAAAAAGGGAACATTTACAAGTTATTTATCTGGTGATGACTCTTGTTTTAAGTGTAATTAGATTTTTTGACTAAAAATGAGACATTTTAACTAGAAATAAGACAAATATTGCTGGTAAGATTTTGAGTTTTTGCAGTGCAGCATCATGTGTGCGACCTGTGTTTACAATTTGGCCACCATCAATATTTTCTTGTATTTGACCTGTTTTATATTCTAACATCACCCTTAAAAGTAACTCTACTTCTCTGTCACTACAAACGAAAGACTATCGTTCATCTTGGAAGTAACTGGAAGTTACTCGTGTCATTTGTTGAGGTTTTTTTCCAGGATTCTGATTGGCTAGCATGACTTTATGCTTCTCGTTACACTGCCCCCTGTAGGTTTGCTGCTCATAGCACCTTAACAGCGTATTTATGCTGGTTCGTGTAAATGATGGTATTTTTCAAAATGTAGATGGGGAAATATCAGTTTTTGTAAATACCCGGCTATGTGTAAACGTGGCCTTAAGGGCACCCTTAGCTGAGCTGTATGGCCAAACAAACTGACCATCCTTCCCGACTCTCTGCTTGCCCTGCACTCATACTCCAGTCTCAATCGTGCTTAAGCACAGTTTCCACTTGTACATACGTCACATATGATTTGTCACCATCACTCATGGTGTAGCTCTCTTCAGGCAACACAGACACAGGTCGTTCTTTATAAACAGGCGTTTATTGCTGGGGCTTCTTCATCCACCTCCTCCTCATCCCTCATCACGCCGTGAGAACTACATAAATAACAATTGTACAGCATGGAAGAAAACAAAGCTTAGCATACATGTACAAAAAACACACACTGTATCCACGTGTAACAGAATACCTCGTTGGCCGCTTGTCCTAAAAAGAGGTTCCTTTAAGAGTCTTTATAAAGTTGCTTGACATCTGCTTCAGCTTCAGAGGTTCATTAACTTCTGCTTTAGCTTCAGAAGTTCGTTAGTATCTGCTTCAGCTTCAGAGGTTCGGACTTATGCTCGTAGCGAAGTTCTGTGAGAAACATCCGCTCCGCTGCGTCCCTCATGCGTCCCTCATGCGTCCCTCGTGCGCAAACCAAAGCTAAAACACCAGTCACGTGCAGCGCAGCAGCGCAGCGAGCGAGTGGTCAAGCGAGAGAGAGAGAGAGCAGCACCTCGCAGCGTGACTGAGAACAAACAGGTGCGCCCAATCGCTCCCAATTGTAACAAATAACATATATTTACCATATTATTAACTTCAATTTTAACTTTAAATCAAATACATTGTTTATCCCTTTAGCACATTAAATTATGAAATCAACCATAAATAAATTATGTACCATGAAAATAAAATACTTTGCAAAGGCACTTACACTCCCACCAAATCACTCATTAACTTGGAATGTGGGATTTTAACCAAGATCTTAAAGGGAATCAATAAATGAAAGTAAACAAAAGTCTGAATGAATGTGACCTTATGCATGCAACTTAGTTAGCCTCAAGTAAAGTAACTACTTTGTGAATAGGCCTTTCTAGGTGACCTGACCTAGGGTGTGGTTTTCCCTTATCTGGTGTAGTCTCACTGACTTGTAGCTTCAGCTTTCGCACCAGACCATCTGCACTAGGGTGGGCTTCTACAACCCTAGCAAGCTTCCACTCGTTTCTTGGTGCACTATCATTTTGTAGGATCACAATGTCACCCACTTGTGAATTTCGAGTTGATTTTTGCCATTTCTGTCGTTGTTGGAGGTTCAGCAGGTATTCCCTCTTCCATCTCTGCCAAAATTCATTGGATAAGAACTGTACTCTTCTCCATCTCTTACGCAGATAGAGATCTTCTTTACAGAACTGTCCAGGGGGGGGCAGAATGATCGATGATTTCATGGTTAGTATATGGTTAGGAGTGAGAGGCTCTGGGCCGATAGGATCATGAAGATGTTCAACACTTAGCGGTCTGCTGTTGATTATGGCCATTGTCTCATAAAGAAATGTCCTCAGAGATGTTGTGTCAAGTCTGCTTGCAGATTTGTCAAGCATGGCAGTTAAAATGCTTCGGATTGTTTTGATTTGGCGTTCCCAAACTCCGCCCATGTGACTCGCTGAAGGGACATTTGTTACAAACTCACAACCGAATGCTCGTTGACGTTCTTGATCCATTCCTTTGAGCAACTCTGAAAGCTCTCTCCTAGCACCCATGAAATGAACGTTCGAAGCGCATTCATGAACGCATCTGTTGTCATGTCATCTAGTGTCTCAATATGTACTGCTCTGGAGCATAAGCAGGTGAACAGCAATCCATATCGCTTTAACTCCTTTCTTCCTTCCTTTACGCTAAAGGGGCCGAAGCAATCGAGACCGCAGTAAGTAAAAGGAGGGGAAGTTTCGGTTCTCTCTTCTGGAAGATCCGACATTTGTTGAACTTCTGTACTTCTCCTGTATCTCCTGCATTTTACACACTTGTAAATATGTGAGGAGACCACATTTCCACATCCTAAGATCCATATCCCATTTGCACGCAACTCATTCATGGTCATGCCTCTTCCTTGGTGGTGTACACGCTCATGATGATGTTTGACAAGGAGGGCTGATACATGCGATCTTTTCGGAAGTATTGCAGGATGTTTTACGTCATGATGTAAGGCTGATTGAGATAGGCGTCCGCCCACCCTGAGTACACTGTTCTCGTCCAAGAAGGCGTTCAACTGGTGTAACTTGTTGCGCTTGTTCAGGGTGTCCTTTTTTTGCTTAATTTTTCTGAATGTCTTCAGTGAAGGCTTCTTCTTGCACCAACTTCATGATGAAGATTTCCGATTGTCCTCTTTCTTCGAGGCTAGTTGCTTCATTTGTCCTCGGCTGAAGTCTCTTAAATTCTCTGACAAATCTCTTGAGTCTCGCGACAGCTCTCACGATTCTGGACCAATCAGAAAATTTGGTAAAGCGGTTCACCATTGAACTCACTTCTTTCGCCTTGACTGTGTGAACATGAGCCTTGCGAAGCTCGGGGTCAGTTGTATCTACTTCTCCCACCATTCGCTCTTCACATGGGAGGTTCTCTTGCCAAAGGAAGTTGGGTCCTTTCAGCCAGTTAGACTCTCTCAGCTGAACTGCACTCAGCCCTCTTGAAGCATGGTCAGCCGGGTTGTTTTCGGAGCTTACATGTCGCCATTGTTTAGGGCTTGTGCTAGACCTTATGCGTTGAATCCGGTTGGCTACGAATGTGTGAAACCTCTTGGCATCATTGTTAACATAGCCAATGACCACCTTTGAGTCAGTCCAATAGTACTCTTGAAGGTTTTGAATCTCGAGCTCCCTTTTGACAACATCACCATTGCGGACTGAGGTCACGGCTGATGACAGTTCGAGTCTCGGGATGGTCGTTAATTTGGTAGGTGCTACTCTTGCTTTCCCAACGACAAGGGAACAAGTGACCTTTCCTGTGTCACTTATTGCTCGAAGATATGAGCATGCACCGTATCCATTGAAGCTTGCATCGGAAAAGTTATGCAACTCGTATCGTGTTACCTCCCCAAAGCTTGATGGAAGGTAGCTCCTTGGTATCTTCAGGGCTGCTAAGTGAGGTAAATCATGAAGCCATGACTCCCATTGTGGCAGAATGTGCTCAGGGAGGTCTTCGTCCCAGCTTACTTTGTCTCGACATAGTGCCTGAAGGATCTGCTTACCAACTAGTATGAAGGGGGCAACAAACCCTAGCGGATCGTAGACTGAGGCGACGGTGGAGAGAACCCCTCTTCTTGTCAGTGGATTTTCTTTAACTGTGACCCTGATTTGGAATTCATCTGCTTCGACGCACCACTGAACTCCAAGTGCTCGTTCGATGTGAAGTTCTCCTAGAGCCATGTCTAGATCTTTGGTTTGTGCACGCTCTTCAGTTGGTATTGCAGCGCTAACTTCTTTGTCATTGGACACAAACTTATGCAACCGAAGTTTTCCTGTCCTGCACAAGGCTCTTGCCTCTTCCACCAGATGTATGGCTTCTGCAGGCGTATTTACACTAATCAAGCCATCATCAACGTAGAAACTCCTCTTGATAAACTTGATGGACTCTTCGCTGAACCTTCCATGACCCTGCGATGCTAGATGCTTGAGCCCAAAGTTGGAGCAGCCGGGGGATGAAGCTGCCCCAAACAGATGCACCTTCATCCTGTAGATCGAGGGTTTGGAGTTCAGATCACCTTTGTCCCACCAGAGGAACCTTAGGTAGTCTTGGTGTTCCTTTGCAACATGAAACTGGTGGAACATCCTTTCTACATCACACATTATGGCTATTGGACCCTTTCTGAATCGACATAGCACTCCAACTAATGTGTTAGTGAGATCTGGTCCGGTTAAGAGATGATCATTTAGTGAGGTTTCTTGGAAGCGTGCCGAACAATCAAAAACCACACGGATCTTCCCAGGCTTGTGGGGATGGTAAACTCCGTGGTGTGGAATATACCATGCTGGTTGGTTATCAAGTTCAGGCTGTGGAACCTTCTCGGCATCTCCTCGGCTTATGATGTCATTCATGAAATTGACGTAGTCTTTAGAATACTGCTCATTTCTCCTAAGTCGACGCTCTAATGAGATGAGCCTGTGAACTGCACATGCTTTATTGTCTGGGAGATTAGGTTCGTCTGTCTTGAAAGGAAGTGGGAGTTCATAGTGGCCATCTTCTTTCTGTCTTATCCCCTTTTTCACTTTGGACAAGAAGAGAAGATCTTCTTGAGAAACTGGATTATCATCTGCAATGTGATCAGTGAAATCAGATTCAAGAGCCTTAATTGCATCTGATGGACTGAGTTCCCTGACTTCAGTTCTACACACAAAGTGTACCTCTCTTTTAAGTTCAGCTGATGGTTGCATGACAGGTGTTACTTGTCGTACTATGATTCTGTGACTGGTTCCTATTGCATCAATGAAGGCGCTGGCTGGATTCGAGCAGCCAACAATGCTCCAGCCAAGATCAGTTCTCTGTGCATAGGGATCATTTTCTTCACCTTGCAGGACTTCTTTTGGAAGAAGGGCTTGTTGACAGTTATAACCAATCAGCAGACCTACTTCACAATCCAGTAGTGGTGGAATCTTGTCAACTAATTGTTCCAGATGAGGCCATTTCAGAGCTGTTTCTTTAGTTGGAATGTGCAACCTGTTTGCCGGAATGAACTCTCTTGTGAAAGTTGATGGTAATGGAATCCTTTTCTCTGAATTGTATCCTCTCACTTCGAGGTTTGTCAACTTCTGACAGGGTATGACTGTTGACTTTGCAGACATTGTGGACAGCCGCAAACTGACATTCTCTTTGTTTGTGTTGAGGTCTTGGGCCACTTCATCTAAGATGAATGTTGTATCACTCTGTGAGTCTAAGAGCGCATAGACAAGGATTTCTTGATGTGGCTGCCTTGTGGAGGAGACCCAGACTGGAATGATTGATGATGTCTCCGTACTAGAGTCGTCTTGTGTGACTGTGTTGGTAATTGCTGTAGCAGCTATTTCTTTTGCGTCTTCTCTCTTTGGAGGTGTTGACCTTTGACCTTCGAACTTGTCATCATGTAAACATGTTGGGTGTCTCCTCTGACACCTTTCACATGTGCTCTTATTATCACATTTTCTTGAGTGATGGCCAGTCTTCAAACATCAAAGCAAAGCTTCTCTAGTTGCACAAACTTAACACGGTCTTGAACTGTCTTTTCACCAAACTTCCTGCACTTGGCGAGGACGTGTCCTGCTCTTTTGCAAAAGATGCATGATGGGATGTCACTTTGTGTTGTGTTTGTGGACAATGTCTTTGCTTGAATGGTCTGGCTTCGTGGATGCTTTGGTTTCTCATTTTCCATACTCTTGAGCGCTTGTATGGAGGTTATGGGGTCGCAAGCAAGATCTGCTTCCTTTGATAGGAAGTTTGCAAGCACTTTGAATGGTGGATACTGAGCATTCTCTTGTCTAGCTTCCATTGCTTTACGGTTCCAACTGGATACCAGCCAATCTGACAATTTCAACAGAATTTTTTGACTGTCACTGCAGTCATTGAGAACTTCCAATGTCTTAATGTGGGGCATTGCAGCCTCACAGCTCTTGAGAAAGTCTGCAAATTCTCTTAGCTCGTAACCATCTCTAGAGCTTATCTTTGGCCATCCATGCAGCTTGTCTCTAAAGGCCTTCCCAATTATGAATGGGTCTCCGAAACGTTTTTCCAACAGCTGCCAGGCTGAGTCATATGCTGCTTCGGTGCCTAGCAGGAAAAATCCTTCAACAGCTTTCTTTGCAGCGCCGCCTAAGTACTTTCTTAGGTAGTACAGTTTTTCATTCTTTGGAATGTTTTTCCTGTCGATTAATGTGTCAAAGGATAGTCGCCAGTCTTTGAATTTCAAAGGATCTCCCATGAATAATGCAGGCTCTGGTGTTGGTAGACGATTGGCACTTATGGCTTCTGCTAGCACGTTGACCAAATCAAAGCTGTTCTGGACTTGAGGCATGGGTGCTGAAGTTGGTGGAGCTTGAGGTGCGCGTTGCAGACTATGGGAACTATGATCATAGCTTGTAGCTGGCTGAGGTTGAGGAATGAATGGTGGACTTAAGGCGTTCAGAACTTGAGTCTCTCCTGTTGGTTCGAAATCATGCAACACATCAATCACTTCAGAGTTTCCTTCAGCTTGGTCATAGACCTTTACTCGAGCTTGTGCAGCGTTCAGCTTCTTAATTTCTTCTAGACGGTTAAGCTTTCTACGTTTGTCTTGTATTGCTTGTTGTCTAGCTAGGTTCTCAGTTTCAAGCCTTTGAATTTCTACTTCTTCTCTTTCTTGTTTGTCCAACACTGCCAAGACTTCCTGGGATGCGGCAGCTTCAGCCGCAGCCTCACTTCTTTTGACTGAGTGGATACTTGAATGGATAGAACCACATTTTGATCGATGAAGCACTGGTGGTCTTGATAAAGAACCTGTTGAGTCTAGGATCGATCCAACATCAGGCCAAGGTTCTTCTGCTTCACTTGTTGTATGCTCTTTAAGTTGCTTTTCTGCCTTTCGAATAATGAAATCAGAAAGCGATATGCATGTGTCAACTTTGCGCCGCAATTCTGTTTCAGGAGCTTGCAAACGACGTAACTCTTCATAAATGACCTTTACATCGGAACAGGTGCCTTTCATGTTCTTTATAAGCTCATTCAATTCCTCTCTGGAGGCTTCATCAGTCAATATTTCTCTGCCTAGTCTTGCATGATACCTCCACTTCTCATAGATGATTCTGTACCGACGGTGTACACTCCTCAGTCTTTCTTCTTGAAGTTCTACTCCCCTTTCTGTAAGTGTTCGGGTTCTTTCGCTTCTTCGTAACCTTTCCACTTCTGCAGATTCAGTGTCTGTAGCTTCAGGTTGAGTAGATGACTTAACTTTGGTACGGCAGGTCTCAGTGCTTGTGTCGGTCATCTTGAAATAACTTGAATGGTTGTAAAGTGTGTAAATATCAAGCTTGGATTGGATTTCTATTAGGCTATGTGTAGACGTGAGCTACATAAAGCCTAAATGTGAATAGCTGTGAAGGTTGTTAATACCTGTATGAATTCTTTGAACTGTATGAGGACTATGTGAGAAACCTGATTTTTACATACAGACCTCACTATTGTATGAAGGTAACTCAATTGGCATTTAAATCTATCTAGACTTTAAGTTAGCTTCAATTTCAAACAAAATAACTATCAGATTGGAACTGGCTTGAACACAAATATACAAGAATATGCACACAAATGCAGATTTTATCCAGAGGAAATATGCTTAAAGTGCATTAAATCACTTAACCTTCAAATAAGAAAACTTTTCACCTCAGTAAAGTTACCCTTTAAACATATCTTAAATTGTCAGTTACTTTTCATAAAACACAGAACTTAACAAATCTTAATAATTTCAAATTCAAATAATGTCCTTATCCTTAACTTTTACCAAAACATGTTCACTTTTGACATGCAGCACCATGGATAGCAACACATTAGATTTATCCTCAAACATGTAGGCACAGTATGCAATTTTAATAGACTTGAGTCCTTATTTGCAATTTCCGAGTTATCCACTTTTCACACCACCTTAGCTTGATACTTGTGGTAGAGAACTTCTTGGTTTTAACTTGAAAGATTGCACTTTCACCGCAGTCTAATCATAGCTGCTATGCCTAGCACTGATTGATGGGCTTTGCTTATCTGATGCGTCGACTTTTCCTTCGTGTCGCGATGTTTCGGTCTGGTCTCTCCTACCCGTGTTGAGCAGTCGAGTTCTCACTGTAGCTCTCTTCAGGCAACACAGACACAGGTCGTTCTTTATAAACAGGCGTTTATTGCTGGGGCTTCTTCATCCACCTCCTCCTCATCCCTCATCACGCCGTGAGAACTACATAAATAACAATTGTACAGCATGGAAGAAAACAAAGCTTAGCATACATGTACAAAAAACACACACTGTATCCACGTGTAACAGAATACCTCGTTGGCCGCTTGTCCTAAAAAGAGGTTCCTTTAAGAGTCTTTATAAAGTTGCTTGACATCTGCTTCAGCTTCAGAGGTTCATTAACTTCTGCTTTAGCTTCAGAAGTTCGTTAGTATCTGCTTCAGCTTCAGAGGTTCGGACTTATGCTCGTAGCGAAGTTCTGTGAGAAACATCCGCTCCGCTGCGTCCCTCATGCGTCCCTCATGCGTCCCTCGTGCGCAAACCAAAGCTAAAACACCAGTCACGTGCAGCGCAGCAGCGCAGCGAGCGAGTGGTCAAGCGAGAGAGAGAGAGAGCAGCACGTCGCAGCGTGACTGAGAACAAACAGGTGCGCCCAATCGCTCCCAATTGTAACAAATAACATATATTTACTATATTATTAACTTCAATTTTAACTTTAAATCAAATACATTGTTTATCCCTTTAGCACATTAAATTATGAAATCAACCATAAATAAATTATGTACCATGAAAATAAAATACTTTGCAAAGGCACTTACACATGGGTTACTCATCTTCACATAGCTGCAGCCATACACAATGTCTCAAGGAGGCAGACATATAAAGACACAATCTCCTATTAATTGCTTGTGATTACAACACTCAAACTAAGCTCCTCCTCTCATCGAGTTCACCAACAGCAACACTCCATGTGTAAAGGTCACAGCCCATAATGTGAGTTGTCAGTCACAGCAGTAAATCACACCATATTTCCTTAACTATAAGATTTTGGACACACATTTTGGAAATATTAACTCAGCCAGCTGCTGAACTCGTATTCAGTTCCAGAACGATGGTAGTTTGACCACAAAATCAGTAAAAAAATAAATAATAATAATCAGGTTATTCCACCATGAAGAGATGATTGATGCTAATACAACTGAACTGTAACTAATATCTAATAAAAAATGACTTAGCCAACAGGGTTTTTGTTTTGATTGTTTTCTTTTCTGGTCTTTTTTTGGTTTTCACAAAGATAATACATTTTGGAGAAATTTATCTGACTTAAATTTGAGCAATTTCAGAAATCTGGACAGAAAACAGGTGGAAACCAACTTCTCTAACAGGTATGTCAGATGTCTGTTCTTACCAGGTACAGGTGTTCAGTGATTCTCTTTGACTTTATTTTTCATCCTTTTTTCTACCCAAAGGTTTTTTAAACGTGTTAATATGGAATTCGTTCAGGCAAAAATATCAGAGGGACATACCATCTAGTTTTATTTAGTTTGTAGTTAAATGTCTACAGAAGCAGCAGCCAAGGTCAAGGCTTTGAAATCGCAGCAAAAACTTTTGCACCACAGCTAATTTTTTTGTTTTTGCCAAACACAAAATGCTTTGGAGCCCCTAGCCTCAGTGGAAACCTAATACTTTCCCTCATATCCTACCAGCTTTAGTTAGCACCCTTCTAGCCAGCTGAGGATAGTTTGTTTACTCCAGCTACATGTGTAGCTTATTGTAGGTTAGTTATCATACTCTAGCTATATTTGGAGGAGAATGCGTCATATTAAGCCATTATTGCCTGTACTTTCCTGCTATAAAAATGTCTCAAGAAATCATAACCCCCCCCATCTCAGTTAGTGAAGGATTATGATTATTATGATTTTTTTTAATGTTAAACCCCAGTCTTCTACTGTGCTACATAATAAGTGGAATCTGAATTTTACTGAAAAAGAAAATGCATCTCAAGACATTTCCATCAACGCATTAGTGCACATCATTGCATTGTAGAGAAAAATCTATATGAAAAATGATTAGGAAGGATTAGGTAAACATTTCCTCAGAGGGGCGCCTAATGGTAGCCTCTGTTCATTTAGCACAATGGATCATAAACTTACAAGATTAAAATGTATGTTCAGAAATTTCTCTTAAATTATTTTATTTACATTCCAAACAAATCTCTAATTAAAGCAGGAGGTTTTAATCTCATCACATTGAGCAAAGAAAAGTACACATTGCTCCCCTGAGGTTGAAGTAAATGGGATCAGATCTGGATTAGAACACCATTAAGTTATAAAATAATCATAATGCTAGTCACTCAGGAATCACTGCAAACATCAAATATGAGAAAGAAAACTTTTCAAATCTTTTATAACAACAAACAAACTGAGCTTCAGGGAAACATTTATAGCAGTGCAAACCCATTCCTCTGTCTTTTATAAGACTCCTGTCTGTGCTAAAAGCAGATAAATGTGTTTCGTCCTTCCACAGAGAAAGCCTAAAAGGGCAGTTGGAGCTGACTTTAGAGAAATAGCCTTTTGAACTTCTATTAAAAGGTTAGAAAAAGGAACTGTTACCAACATCACACTTCATGTCTAACGCCAACTCCAGCTAAACTCACTACTGAACTTGTATTACGACCCAGGCTTGGTGAGGACTGCAGGACGCTAATGTAAAATTGGAGCTGAAGTGTTTTATTTACAAAAAAAAAAGTAGAAGAATAACATAACCAATGCAAAGGTGGAGAAGAGCCCATCTCAAAGGAGCACTGAAACATCTGTTTTGCATGATGGGCACCAGCAGCCAAACAGTAGACCAGCCAGTCCTTGGAGAGAACTGAAAGAGATCTCTTGGGATAAAGAAGGAGCGAGTGAACACGACTGCAGCCCAGGCCTGTGGCAACTTGGGATATATTTATATAGGACATACCCCGAGTAATGCTGTCTGTTTGATGCTGAAGAAGAAACCATGCTCTGCAAGCATTGCTTCCTACCGACTAACAGGCACAAAAATGTCTATGTTGATGCTAACGTCCAAAAACCAGCACAAGACTAATATCCATTGGGCGTGTCCCTGTTACAGCGACCAAGCATCACACCTGAGCCTCGTTCTATCAGCAGTATTTGTCCCAGCTTGGACCTTCAGTCGGTGCCAGATCGTTGTTACACCAGTGGTAACGCTCTCCGGCTCCTCGTTAATTTATACTCGTTGAAATCAAACTCCACTCTAACCTTTGTTTGTTCGCCCTTGCCAGAAATCATCCGGTCAGTCGGCCCGCATGCTCACCTGCTTCACCAGATCACCTCTTCATCTGTTTCTCCCTCCAGTCATCTGTCCACCTGCTCCGACCTGTTCCGACCCCTGTCCACCGCTTCCGCTCACCGGCTCGCCAGCATTCCTGCTCACTGGCACGTTTGTTCACCGGCCCAGCTGGACCTTCCTCCGACACGGATTCCATCCTGCTCTCGCCACCTCACTCCCCTGATCATCCAACCACAATAAAGACAATCCTTTATCATTTAAAATGTGTCCGCTCTTGGATCCTGCTTTCCACCTGTCCCTTATCAAAACTGGATCCATAAGACAACTCACCAGGAAGTAAACCATTTTTTATTTTACCTTTATTTTACCAGGTTAGTCCCATTGAGATTGAGGATCTCTTTTTCAAGGGAGATGTGCTATGTGTATGTATGTGTGTGTATGTATGTATGTATGTATGTATGTATGTATGTATGTATGTATGTGTGTGTGTGTGTGTGTGTGTGTGTGTGTGTGTGTGTGTGTGTGTGTGTGTGTGTGTAATAAACCAAACAAAGCTCCACCTGAAGTGTATCTATAGTGGGGGAAGGGGGGGAGCAACCCCGCCACCCGCGAGACCAGAGGCCGACAAGGAAGAACCCGGAACCCAGGCCACCAGCAACCCCACAGAGGGGAGAAGTAGGAGGGAGGCAACCCATCTGATCATCCAACCACAATAAAGATGATCGTTTATCATTTTAAATGTGTCCGCTCTTGGATTTCCACCTGTCCCTTATCAAAAATGGAGCAAGTAAACCATTTTTTATTTTACCTTTATTTTACCAGGTTAGTCGCATTGAGATTGAGGATCTCTTTTTCAAGGGAGACCTGGCCAAAATGGGAGCTTTAAAAGTTACAGATAAAACAACAAATCAACAACAGAAATAGAAGGACAATGCAAAATACAGCAAAAAACAGTGCCAGTAAATAAGTTACAATACTTTGCATTTGTAAGAGCTTTAAAATCAGACAATGACAATAATTTTTTCAGCTTCAGGTCTTTTTGGACACTATTCCAAGCAAGTGGGGCAGAACAGCTCAAGGCTTTCTTCCCTAGATTGGTCCTTGCACTTGATATGGACAGCAGGATAGCATCATTTGATCTCAGCCTATAACTACTGATGGCTTTCAAATTGATCAGAGAACAAATGGAAAATGGAAGTTTACCTAATATAGCTTTGTATATTGTAGCGACCCTGCAGTAATGTTCCTGTATAATGTTGTCATGTTCAGATGTTCTGTTGAATGTTAGGCCTGTGGGTAGAGAGCAGGTAGGGGCGGGGTAAGCACGGGAGTTGTGAGTGCGTGTGCTTGTGGCGGTTGGTCGGAGCTCGCTGGGAGAAGCACGGCTGTTGAGTGGCAGTTGAGTGAGTTCAGCGGGGTTTTTGTTGTTTTGGCGTGGTTACGGCCAACAGTAACCCATTCTGTAACAGGTAATAAACTGTTAAACTGGCTAACGCTTCGCTCGTTCTTCCGACACGTCCTGGCGGACGCTACAATATGAACAACTACCATTTTGAATCACAGTTTAAATACTGGTGGAACTTTTGTCATTTTCAGTCAATGGATTTGAATAAAATGTTTACCATACCGTGCCCCCTGAGAAATTTCTATGAGAAGCCAGGAAAAAAGGAAGTTGTTATAAGGTACAGTTTTTTTTATATATATATATATATAGTTGGATGTTATGCAAATGGATGTGCAAAATCTTTGTCTTTCGTAGTTAACGCTTCAGTATGAAAATGAACGGTCATTGCTGCTCTGTTTGCACATTTACGCGACTGGTCTGCCACGTTTACTAAGTTCTAGTCCTGCAGCCCGTTTGCATCGTTGCAGGTTCACAACTTGCAAATCTGACTTCCACGTGGTTATTTTTAATTCAATATTGTTTTGTTAGTAAAAAACACATTCTGGAACCGTTCTTGTAAAAATGGAAAGATTACTATAAAAATTCAGGTATATTTTTTAGAGTTAAACGTAAAAGTGGTGCCCTAAATACCTGGTTTTCGGCTTTCAGACTACGACATTGTATCTTACAGTTGGTTGAGCTAGAACCAGCTAGTGAAGTTATGTCCTGTTTCTGATTCTTCCGCTTCTCCTTCTTTAGCAAAGATGGAAGGATCCCTTCAGATCAGATGGTACAAAGGAAGCGGGAGAAACAAGGCGAGAAAGGAAAAAGAGTGTTGATGAAGAGAGAAGAGGGATTATCAGAGAGGTATAGGGAGTGTTAGTCGTGTACAGGAGAGGAAGAAGGATATTTCAGGGAGCATAGGGAGACAAAGATGAAAGCGAGCAGCCAGAGAAAAAATCGAGGGATGAGAGAGGATCAGATAGGAGATCATTACAGGGATACTCATGGGAGAGTAGAGAAGTGTTGATGAAGGTAAAGTAAGGGTCAGATGGAGAAATTAAAGGTTGTTGAAAGATCAAAAACAGGAAATCGGAAGGTCGTTGAGGGTGAGGCGGGAATGTGAAGAGTATAATTTGTTTCCTCCTTCAGGTTTTTTTTTACCGATCTCCAGACTGTTTCTCTCCATCTGCTGTACTTTTTCTCACTTTCTGTATTCCTCTCTCTGCTTCTCTGATTTCCTTCTTCGCCTGTGTCTTTTACTCCTCTACATTTTTCTTTATCCTCTCCAGTTTTTCTTTTGATCATCCCGTTCTTGCATCCGCTGCTCAACTATTTTCTTCTCCTCCTTCAGTTTTGTCGTTGTGAGTTTAAGTAGTAGCTGCTTATGGTTGTCTCTTTCCCTAATACATTTCCTCTTTTTATCCTCGGTTTCTTTTCTTTTCTTTTTCAAAGTGTTTTTCTCGACTGTCTTCATCGAAGTCTTTAATTTTTTTCTGTTTTATACCCGTTTTCCTCCAGCACGTCTTGTCTTGTGCTTCTGCCTTCATTATCTGGATCTTTCTTTTTGTACATCTAATTTTTGCATCTCATTAGCAAGTGTTGCTCTCTCTAGTCTCACTTTCTTCATCACCTTTGCGATTTCTCACATCCGAGACAGTTTTATCCTCTCCACATCACTTTCTTCATGCCCCATAATTTTTCTCTTTTAATTGCATATTCTTTTTATTACAAAAAGTTTGGATGTTTTGTAAAAGATAAATAAAAACAAAAAAACGTAAATTTTTCTAATCCTTTTCAACCTATTCAATTAAATATACTGCAAGGACAAGATGTCTTAAAACAATAAATGTGAAATCATTGATTGAAGAAATTCAATTTCAATCAATTCACTTAAAGCTTAAATAAAAAAGAAAAAAGTACCAAACTAGCTGATGCCAAGAAGCTCAGATTTCCCTAAATTTTATTAAAAAGGTAAGCTCTAAGCCTAAGTTTGGCTCAAACTCACCCATGAATAAATCCCTTCAAATGTCACAAAGACAATAATTCCTCATTTGACTCTGTTACTGTTAGAGTTTCATGATGCACAGTTTGTGACGATTGGGTTCTCAATGCAAGACTTTCCCTGGGTGTCTTCTTCAATGTAAGCAGCCTGACCTGAAACTGAACGACTGTTCACCAGAGATGTTTGTTCTTACTCCATATTCCTGAGTGGACACCACCATCACCAGAGGCACTGAGTGCTCCTTCACATGGGCCAAACCAGTGGGCAAAATGACATAATTCACTCATGGATAATTACAGGGATGTTAATAAACTATTACAGGGATTTTCAACCATATTCCGCCCATGTCACTTTTGTTTAAATAGAATAAAATAATGATCACCATAACATAATAATGTATATTTTTGTTTTTGTTTTGCCCACCACCTCTTTAACACATCATTATTTACTTAAAATAACAAGTCATTAATGCGCTGCCTACAGCGATCCACTGACATGGAAGATCATTGACGAGCTAAGCCCGTCATTGGCTCCCGGTAAAACTCACTGGACGTCCTTGTGAAAGGGATTTTCTCATCTCAATTGATTTTTTTCCTCAATAAATAAAGATTAAATAAATAAAGAAATTGGATCCCCATAAGACTCAGAATCCAATTCAGAATGTTATTACTTGGTAATAACATGTTTGCAGGCCAGAGCTTCAGGGGCTGCATGCAGCTCTGCAGTCCCACTCTCTGAACATCCCACTGCTTACTTCCACGTGTCTGTATAGACATCTGTTGGATACCTACTGATATCCTGACCTGCAGTCCCCCCCTCTGACCACCTCAGTGTCTGCTGTCTACATCTGCTTGTGTAGTCATCCCTGTAGTGCACCAACAAACCATTGTGTCTGTGTCTCTCCTCTTTGTGTTCTTCATTTTCTCTTTCTGGTCTCTCTTTTCCTGCTCTGCCCAGCTGGCCTCCGGCAGGAGGGTCCCCCGTTATGATCCAGGTCCTGCTCAAGGTTTCTTCCCTCCTAAAGCGGAGTTTTTCCTTGACACTGTTTGGATTAAGCTTTCTCTCCCACAAGGGGAGTTTTTACCTGCCATTGTTTATGTAACAATTGCTCAGAGGTCATGTTTTTGGTCTCTGGAAACGCCTGGAAACAACTTGTGTTGTAATAGATGCCATATACCGTAAATTAAATTGAATTGAAATTGAATTGCTCGTCAATAGACTTTAGGCTCTGGTGCACAACCACGGCAAATTATTTGCAGCACGGGACTTCTTAAGTGAAATTGGATAATTTCCCACAACACAGCTGAAATCACTGCTCTATTTACCTGCATTTTAGCCTGATTGGTGTTTCTACATTGGTTGCGTGTGTGTGGCCCTGCGATGGACGAGCAACCTGTACAGGGTGTCCTCCACCCCTCACCCAGTGACAGCTGGGAGAAGCTCCTGCCCTCCATGTGACCCTGAATGAGAATAAAGTCGCATGGATGGATGGATGGATGGATGGATGGATGGATGGATGGATGGATGCATGGATGGATGAATGGGTGAGTGGATGCATGGATGGATGGACTAACTGTTGATTTTCATTTTCATCAGAGACGACCCAAAATCACACGATGTATACACTGATACAAATATCTTGCTTGATCTACTTAAAAAAAAGAAGTCAACTTTTTGCATGAGATTATTATGTAGCTCAAGAAAGACTACTCTTTGTATAAACTACTTAATTTTGCAAGTACAGTCAACTTGTGTTAAGTTTACTTTATTTATCAAAATTAAGTTGACTTTACTTGCAAATGAATTTCGTACATACTAAAAATTAAGTAGTTTATACAAAGACTGGTCTTTCTTGATCTACATAAAAATCTAGTGTGAAAAAGTTGCCTTAATTTTTTTAAAGTAGATCAAGCAAGATATGTTTTACTGTGGTGTTCTACTTAAACAAATAAAGCATGTTTCATCTAAACGTTGGTCAATCTACTGGTTTATTGTTCTTATCATGCCCTACGATGGACTGGTGACCTGTCCAGGGTGTAACCCCTGCCTCTCACCTGTAATGCTCCAGCAGACCCCCGTGACCCTGCAAAGGATAAAGCGGGTATAGAAAATGGATGGATGGATGTTCTTATCCTTTGGTATAACTTTGTTGCTGTGAAATCATCATAATTTTGACTGGTTTAAACCCAATGTGTCAACACTTCAATTTTTGTTTTGATTTATGGCCAAACAATGTGGTAGTACCGCCCCAGAATGCACCAGGTGTTGGCACTGGTTTCAAAGTCCCTTCTGTACATGGTCTAGTACCAAAGGAGCACTGGTGTATGGCTTTATAAAGGATGTCACCTGAATAGGGCAGAACACATTCTGCAAGTAAAAGCTACTGTCTCTGTAAAAGCTATTGTCTCTGATTATACAACAGTTGGTGTAAGTTTGGATTTATGGTCATATTAACATATAAATTAGCACTCAAACAACCTAGAACAGAGCATTATGGACTTTCATCAACACGAATGATACAGAAATGGACTTGCATACAGTCAACAGCACATGACCTGCCAGTGATGATGCAGTGTGTAGACTGAAAGCTGATTGGCTAGCTGGTTTGAAACCCAAATTAGATGACCAACAGAGAAATAACATGAACAAAATGTTCTCTAATAACAACAATTCCAACACAAACATGTAAAGCCCAAAGGTTAAAAAAAGATGTAGTTAAAATACTGAAAGAGAGTCAACAAACTCTGAGATGAGAAACTCAGAGTTTGGGGTTTCCAATGAAAGGTTTAGTCACTTCTGTACACTGTCTCTGACTCCATCATTCACCATGGCAACACAAAAGGGAGGAGATCTTCCACTTTTCTGAGCCAGCTTTTATCGCATGTATTTATCATGTATCTGGTGAATTTGAGCACACCAGATAAGTGAAATGGCTGCAGCATAGAAGGAAGAGTGTTAAGAAAAAGCAGCGTGAGTGAATGAATCATTTTAATATTTAAAACTGGTACATTATTGGATGAGTGAAAAATGGTCTAATATAAATGTATTGTAACTAATATTAACTTTCATGCAGACATAATTCTGATATGGAGGGTAAAAAAACTGCATGCAGTTGAAGGGGAAGTATGAAAACAGTTTAGACGGAGAACAGACTCATGTTTATCACTTACATGACAGCACGGCTCATTCAACCAGCTTCAAAGGGAATATGGGTACAAATATGGATATAAATTCCTTTACTCACAGAGGTGGGCACAGGACGCAATTAGAAAATATGACTGTTAAGCATTAATGGAACTGATTTCTAAATCATGTACTTAAAATCAGGTGAAATTCCTCTTTGATGGCTTTTCGTCATACGATCTGCCACTAGCTATACCACCAGTCAAGAGTTTCAGAGCACCCCAGTTTTTCCAGTTTGTAGCTGAAATTTATGCGCTTTAACATTTGAAAGGAAAGCATAGAGCATTGAAAACTAACTTTAAAAAAGAAATCAAATTATAAACTGAAATTTACATGTGTTTTTTCCTCATCAAAGGAGGCCCTTTTGGCAGCGATAACAGCTGAACATGCTCTTCGTTCCACAATGGAAATCAAAGATTTTTCAGAAAGTTCTCCCCAGCTCTGTTTGCAGAAGTCCCTATAAATGTGTCACTTGCAGGTTTGCTTTTCTTTCACTCTTCTGTCCAGTTCCCCCCGAACCAGTTCCAAGGGGTTTAAATCTGGAGACCGAGCTCGTCGCTTCATGTTTTCCAGCCAACGGTCTTGTTCTATTGTCCTACGGCAGGTCTGGCATAGCTTGGACTCATGTTTTGGGTCATGATCTTGCTGTAGGATGTATCCTGGACCAGCTAGGCCCAAACCTGAGGGTACTGCATGCTGCTGTCGAAAGCAGGTCAGGGTGCCCTTTTCTCACTGTGTAAGTCACCGACCCTTATCTAGCCAAACAGCCCCGGACCATGACACGTCCTCCTCCGTGGTTGACAGCTAATGTCACACACTGATGTATCATTCTGAAATGGACATTATTTTTCAGTTTTGGTTAACCTTACCTTGTTTGTTTTAACTTCTGGCAGCTCAGCACTTAACTATGTATCATTTGAAGATATTCACGTGAAGTCTCTTTAGTAAAAAGTGTTTGGTATAAAGTGATGTCATGGCCACAGTGGGTGATATTTGTAAAGCTTGAATGGAGATCATGTATCATGTAATTAAGTGAGCAAAAAATGGTTACAAAAATAATTTAGGTATGCCAAACTATTTATTTATTTACTTTTCCTGACACACTTGCAGCTCCATTCCAATCAGCTGGATGTCTTCATCAATTACAGGACTCTCGTCTCCAAACGGACGTCTCCAAAATATACATCCTGCCTAATAAATTAAAGCCTGTGTTGCCTTTATGAAGGGGAGGATAAGTGGCCTTATCCTCCCCTTCATATCCTCCCCTTCATAAAGGCAGAATACCTGAAGATTCTCTCATCTCAGGTTTGTATACAAGCTGCTTTCTGAAACAGGGTAAACATGGAAGAATCTGTATCACCATACCAGGACTTCAGTGCTCCACTACCTTCCCCGCTTGCTGCATTTCTAGGTCACATTTAAGTGTTCCACCTTCCATTTGGTAAGAAAAAGTGCCCCAATTTGATTAATTAATCTCACAGGAGCACGCGGCCATCCAAAAAAACCCAGGTGGAACATGAAAATTAAAACGTCTTCTAGCTGTACAGCATCGTTCTGCAACATTAAAGCTGTATTCATGAGAGATAAAAATGATTTAGAATCTCGAGCAGTTTCTATTTTGTCCTCTGACTTTGCAGGGATGACACAAAACTCATTCCAAGTTGTGTATTTTGCCTTTTTTTTTCTTTTTTTCCTGTAATGCAACATGCATTATCAATGGTCTCTTCATATCGTGCCCTCGTTGTTCTCACCCACATCCTGGTTCATAAATATGTTATTTGCTCAAATGGAATGAGTGATGTGGAGCTCAGCAAGTCGCAGGTGTCCATCTGCAGAGGTTAAGAAGTTGCTGAACACGAGGGAAAGTGAGTGAGGGAACTGGAGCATGGATGCAACCTGACAGCCGTAATCATCTCCAGCTGCTGCCCACCGTCTCTCCCCATTTCTCTTGGTCGTTTCCTTCTCTAACCCTGCCCTCAAACTTTTTATTTTCCCTGCTTTTTTTCCTCCTTCTCGCCCCAGTGTCACCATCCTTCATGCAGCCTCAGGCGAGTCTGGATCGGTGTACCTGAGGGCCGTGTTTATCCGAGGTTTCAAGTGCACGGACTCTTCCCACAGCAGGTTCTCGTGGATTCACTGCATGCTACTCCGCAGTGCACAAAAGGATGCTGATATAAAGACAGGAAAACATCACCAAGGGCAAAGGGAAGTGCGTCTGCATGAGACTATGAAAAAAAAGTTTATATAAGTTTAAATGTATCCACGTTTTTCTCAGTTACTCTTTATGCCGAGTTGTTTCTTTCAATTCTGTTTTCCAAGTAAAATAAAGAAAATAAGTTGTGGGAATTTCTTTCTTCTCAAAATCATCCCTGTGGTTACATAAGCCATCAAAACCAGCACTGCACTTCCCCTTCTTTGTGTCAAGTGAGTTGCCTGGCAACTCCACGGATATCTGCCTGCCTGCATCCCTGCAACCTTTTGTGACTTAGACACACAAACCATCAAGCATCCCAGTCCTTTTAATCACCTGCTCTCTTCTGTAAGGGTCTCTGCTTCAGAAGTGGATGAGCTCCCTCCCCACAGCTGTCATCTTTGTGTGCTCGTGGTAATGACAGTGCCAAAAGGAGAAGTCTGAAAGGAGAACTGAAACTTCTCTGGACACCAGATGACGGTGTAGAGTTTCCTGACTAACTTCCTGGACGCAGGACAGGGCCAGCAGAACTTGGACCCATATAGAGGCTGCGTCTCTGTTTGAGTTCTCTTTGAAGTCTCAACTCTTGAAAACCATCTTCCCTTTACTCTGCCAGCACTTTTATAGACAGACCAAAGTCAACTTCTGGCCTGATTTGACTATTTTTTCACTTAGTTGGAGAAAAACCTGCCTGATATGTGATTGGGAAGTCGTTGACACTGAGCCTGGGTCCTTATGTGACCTTGGAAGCTGTTGCACATCTTGTTTTGGAGCGATCTTCATGGGTCAGTCAGTCCTGTTGAAGGCTTTGCACAGATGTCTCTGTCTGTGGACAGGTGGAGTCCAGACTCCCTCAACACAGGATTAACTACCATATGTGCAATTAATGCAACTGCAATAGGGTCCATCGTCAGCAGGGACCTGTTAAAAGAGATTCACCCAAAATAAACGTGTTGCATTCTGAAGTAAGCACATCTTATTTGGAGCTTAATTGTGATTCATAACTGCATCCCAGCAGTTAAATTGTTTTAACAGGCTGTGAAATGTAGAGCAGCAGCTGGATGGAGAAGAGGAAGGCCGACTCCAGGTTGGAACCGTGTTGACCGTCTTGCACTGATTGTCATGCTGCTGTATAGCTTTTCCAGCCCGATGGACTTCATCAACTCTTTTCCCTTAATATTTCAATTCCCCTTTGTTTCTGCCATGATGCACTTCTACAATTGCAAAAGAATTCACCTTGGATAGATCCCTTTTTTTTCTTTTCTTGAACCAAGTTACAGCTGCTTGGCGTCTCACTAAACGAAAAGTCTCTATATTTATTGAGAGATTTTCCAATGAAACTGTTCCTATAAAAAATAATGTGACAAAGTAGAATGGAATTGGAGACAGTTGCCACAGTTTCTAAGGACAGCCCACGCAAGGAAGGAGTCTGATTTGGTAAAGGCAAGTTTTTTTTTTGTTGTCGATGTGGTCCTGCTGAATTCATCAAGCTGACAACTTCGGCTTCCACTGCAGCAGTTTGCAGCTCAGTATGAAGCAGTGAGACTCTGAGGCCATGGTTCTCACTCAGAAAAGCGTATCGTGTGAGGTTTAGAGTTTAAGAGTCTCCAGGTCCTTTTACACACGCTTGAGAAAAATTGAGGAGGCGGATTGGTGCAGCACCCGTGGAAATGAAGACACTATTGTGGTGAAGAGAGAGCTGAACAAGACAAGGCTGTGTTGTCTGATTGATCTACGGCCATGCTTTCACTGAAGGTCATGAACTGTGGTGATTGAAAGAATGAGATCACACGTGGAATTGGCTGAAGTGACTTTCCTCTGCAGGGTGATTGGACTCTACCTTAAAGTGATAAGCTCCGCAATGAGATAGAGACTCGGAGTAGAATCGGTGTTCCTCCATATCGAAAGAAGCCATCTGAGGTGGTTTGGTGTTGGTTAAACTGCCCCCTGGATGCCTCCCTGAGGACGAATTCTGCACAAATCCAATCAGGCAGAGGCCCCACGACAGACTGGAGAAGGTAGGTCTCTTGACTGGGTTAGGAAAGCCTCGATATTCGCCCTTGAAGACCTAGAGGAGGCGGCTGGGAAGACCGGGTTCAAACTCAGATAACCAGAAATCAATGGATGGATGGACAAAATAAAACATCTTTGTCTCATATAGTTCTCGATTACCACAATGGAAAGTGTTAAATGGTTCACAAATGTCACTGCACTGTCATGCAAAGTTTATCACTTTGCTTGGGATGCTTACAGAAATATGCATATTTTTGTTTAAGTGTATATTATATGAATTGAATTTTTTACTGAGGTACTGAAAATAGTTTGCAGATTATGCACAGAAGAGTTTGTCTGAGACTTTTTGCAAAGATCAAACATCCTGCCTTCTCATAGTCTACTTCTGTTTTTCCCAAAATAAAGATAGAGAAACAGATCAGAGGTTTGATATCTTCAAGCTTTGAAGGTGTGCATGAGTCGGTAAACACATACCACCGGTCTTGTTCTCCCTCACAGGCACTTTCACTGAGAGGAAATGGAAAAAAGGAGGAAAAGAGAAATGGATGCGGCAGATGTTTTATGTGTGTTCACAGGCAACTGAAAAGAGAGGATGCATAAGAGAGAGAGAGATACATGGTACGCAAGCGAGACCTCAACAGATCTGTTTTAACAGCTTTTGGGCATCGTGTTTCCTGTAGATGGGAGTCTGCAAGGCCAGGACGTCCTAGAAAATGTGCACGGTAAATGAAGGACATCTTTTTAAAATGTTTTTCTGTCTGTGCTGAATTGTTGACATCCACCATTTAAGTGACATAACGCACATCCACAAGGTCAATCCAACCACTTCTAGCTCATCACTGAGCAGCTGTCTAGATGCAGACGACTGGGACGGTTAGTGTCTTTGGATGGCTGCACTGAAACTTTATGACGGGATGTCTGAACTTATTTCAAGGAAACCCAACCAACCTTTTCCATGCTCTCTCCCGCAGTGGAGGAAGTGAGAATATATGAGGGAATTCCCATAATAGGAGAGGGGCTTTTCTGAGGAAATGGAATTGAAAAAGATGTCTAAAAGCTGAACGCATTCAGTGCCTGGTGTGTCTGTTGGTGGAAACATTCAAAAATGGACATTCAAGTGACCATTCAGGTTTCTGTTTTTACTTCGAGTTGATGGCCAAAGAAGTGGTTGAGAACAATTAAGTTGTTCATTTGAGTAACGATGTTTAGAGCAGGTGAAAATATTCCTATATGTCCATGATGTGGGTGAAGGATTCACTTCATTCTGGGATTTTTTCCCCAGGGTTTGCGCTATGCTTAAAAATGTAATAGCGTTAGGGCCAATCCCAATGTTCACCCTACTTTCTACCACTAGCCCTCACTCACCATTTCACCCTAAAAATGAAGTTGCGTAACCTACGCCGTAGGCTCTGCGTTGGTGTAAAGCGGAACCATAAATCAGCCTTTATTCTGGCGAGATCTGAAGATACAACGCAACAACGAGCAAGCGAGTGATTATGTACATTCACTGAGTGAATATTATCAAAGTAAAATATATATTTCTCGCTAGAAATGTAATCAAAACGCATTTTTATGCAGAAACTAACTCAAAATATTGATTTTATTCACTAAAAATGACAAATGTCCACCATGTTTTTTTGTTTGATTCAATCTGTAAATGATGACGTAAAGCATTCTGGGAAATTTTTGTGGCCCTCGGTCGCGAAGTCAGCATCTGAATTCCCTAGCTTTTAAGGGCTAGATTCATACCCCCGAGCCCTCGATATCCCCACTACCCCTACATGCAAGGAGGAATTGGGACACCACTCACGGGAACGCGCAAAATTTAGGGGTAGGGCTGAAAAGTTGGGCTAGGGGGTGTATTGGGACTGGCCCTTAATATACCTGCTGGAAAAAAAAAAAAAAAAAAAGGGGGGGGGGGGGGGGGGGGGTTCTTAGCATACTTTGTGTCCACTTTCGAACTGAAAAATGCATCCAACTGTTTGCTGTCCATGTCAGAGTTTAAATAAAGTCTTAAAAGGACAGCATAGTGTTTTCAACTGTATACGAGCACAGAAGGAGCCTATGGGTTAAAAATTGCAAAACATGTCTTTGTATTGGTTCAATATTACATTTAATTTTTAGTGGGGAGTCTACAGGAAAGACAGAATGTCAGAATCTTCACCTGCTCCGACTTCAAAATCCAACAAACATAGCTTAATACAGCTGGTTGTACTCTTTATAATGCTTCTTTTTGATTTAATTAACATTTAATCAAATATAATACTATTCATTTTCAATGGACTACTGCTAAGTTGTTTGTCTGCACTAAATCCCACTTACTGGGTTATTATAAATCAGTATTTCTAACAACAGCTAGCAGCGGCAATGCAGGCTAATCAAGCTCTTAACTCTTTCTGACTATTGACCTGATATTGTTGCAGACATGTTTTTGTCAGCCAGCGGGAAGCAACAGCATGTTCTGTTCTCTAATATGCAGTTCACGGCTTTGTTATATTAGCTGATCATAAGTGCAAAATTACAAGTGCAAATTTCTTTTTTTTTTTAACAGGGATTTTATAATTTTTTTCCCTCTACATGACAAAGAAAAATATGAGATACCACAGTTTACTTTACAAAGCCAGAATGTTCAGCTGTCAATTAATTAGCATCCATGACTTTTTCTGCATACCGATAGTAAAAATAGCTCAATGAACATCCTCCAAGAAAAGTCATTCAATTAACAGGTGCTTTAATACGGATGTGGAGCCTGGAAAAGGTGAGGAAATGAACTGAAACCTGGGAAAACATGACAACACACAAGGAATTTTTGGAAAGTTTAATTATAAAGACCATCTGCTACATAACCGCTGTGAAACCACAACAAAAAATGTTAATCCATTTGATAAAACAAGTAGAAAATGGTGATGCAAACAAGCAAGAATTCAAAGAAAGAGACAAAGATGAGCAAAGCTGGATTAAAGTAAATATGTCACTTTAAAAACAAATCTAAAGTACTTTAAACAGAGTCCATATACAAATCTGAGACTCTGAAATGGTGTTTGAAGGTGGAAAACGGAAGGAAGCTCTTGAACAGGCAGCAGGTAATGAGAACAGATCAAAGTGTGGAATGGTACCATTTACCACAGCCTGGTACTTTATGTGTTTTTAAATCCACTTAATCGGATGGCCGGATGATACATGATGTTACCTTTTCCACTTTGTGTGCAGAAACAAGTCACTGCGCTCGTGGTACGAAATAGCTTCTTTTCTTTTTTAAATAGAGCAAAATGCTTGAATTTAGATTACTATTCAGATTCTGTATCAAATGAACAATATCACCCACAGTATCAGAAATTATACTTATTTAACTGAGCCTATGATTCCAGTGGTCACAGCTCAGTGTACGTTTTCTAAATTTATGGCCGAGTTTTAAAAAAAAGTTTCCCCATTGTATCTTTAAATTACTAACTTATTAATACATTTGCAAACTGTATTTCTAAAAATAGACTAACTGAGTGACTCTCTGCTCTGTACATGACTAGGTTTGACGTTAAGATGAAGAGCAACATCAGGGCATACCAGACTTTTTTCTGTTCTTTTTTTATCTGATTAACTTACACACAGTTTCCCAATGCTGTTTTCTGTCTTTGATCAATTAAGAGCCGTGCTCTGAATTCAGCAAAGGCCGCTGCGCACCTCAGTAAAGAACAGAACAAAGGCCTTTTCCTTTGGCTCTCTTAAAAGGTTAATGGATCGAGATTGAAGTTGCAGAACACGGGGGCCAGTAAGACTAATGTGGATAAGGATGAAAAGGAAGTTAAAATGAATTGTAGCCTTACTGGATGCACTGCTGATTTTGCCCACAGCGCTCAAAATAAGAAAGCGAGGGGGTTCGGTGTCAGTATGCATTACAAAAAAGGCGAACAGCAGGAGCTTATCAAGTACTCATCCAGCATCCGGCTTTTGATAAAACAGTATTTCTTTTAAAAGCTTATACGGTGTGAAAGCTGTTATAAAAAGAGCTAAACAGTTTACAAGCAGGAGCTGGATGCACCAATTTATAACTGAATATCTGATCAAAATTAAAAGTTTGAATTACTTCAGCCATGTGGAGTTAGGTTATAGTTGTATTTCAGTCAAGTCGTGAGTCATATGTCAAGTTTATCTTGGTCTGGACTGGGGCATTTTTTACTGGACTCAGTTCTTTATCCCAACACACTTGCATATGAACTGATGAAGTATGTGAGACCAGGCTGAGGTGCCTGAGCTGGGGAGGATTCATTTGGTTTAGTTCGATTTCAGTTGGGCTGTCATGTTTACGTGCATTTAAGAAAGTCGATTTCAGTCGGACAAATGCAATATCTCTCGAAACTCTCCCAAAATGCCATTACTCTAATCGTGTAAATGCACTGAGTGGGTCTAGTTTGTTATGTGAAAGAAAACACTTATTTGGTGCAAAGCTGCTGCACTGTGAGCAGTTTGAGCAGGCAGAGATGTGAACGCTGGCTCAAAGAGGAAGCCTTATAATAGGAACATTTGTGTGATGCTAAAGTTTCCTGTGTTCAAGAGATGTGCATCGGTTAGTTGGTGGTTGATTGAAGGTTGGTTTGACCCTGGAGGGGGATGACAACGGCTCATTTCATGACAAAGAGGATGAAGTGTCAGAAACAATAAAGAAAAGCAGGTGGAAAGCAGAGAACGCAGCCTTACCGTGCAGTTTTCATTATATTAACAGGTTTCCCTTCACCACAAAGCAGAAATTTTTCCAGTAAGTCTTTAGTCTTTTCCATCGCAAAGCAAAGCCAAAATAGGACAATATGTCAGATTGTTTTAGATTTTTCTGAGGCTGCAATACGATCTAACATGCAGCTGTTTGCTTGGAAGCTGAACAGTAAAAACTAAATTTGTAACTAATATTCAGGCTAGTAATGGTGCCATCTCGAAAATTGTTGCTCCTCACCTATACCTACCACCTACAAGCTTAGTAGAAACAACAATACTGACAACACTAACTTGTTCTTGCAAAGATAACATCAAATGCATAATACTTATGGTAATACTTGCTTACTGAAGTAAAACGAACATGACATCGCCTCTTTTTCCCGCCTTTACAGCAAATGATCAGTATTAAACTGGGCAAATTGTTAGATTTCAGAGGCGACAGCCCCTGGTGTTTGGAAAATGACCTCTCCTCAGCTTCTGATGTGTTCTCATAAAGTTACAGACCTGGTATCATTTCTTAACTCGCCTCCCTACCGCCACAGGCTTAACCCAACCAACCCCGGCACATAGCTCCAGGCGATGTCATTTATGAATTATTTAGATACAGAAGCATCACACATTAAATTAATATTCATTATTCCGTTTTCTATTATCAGATGTCAGGTCTCTGTGTCACTCCAAGCTCCCTGTTATGTTGGAAATGATTTGTATTCCTGTGGCATCAGGTTGGTCGAGGCTCGTGCCCGCTGACGCAACATGCCAGGCATGCTGAGTGAGTCTCAACTGGGCTGCTCCTGTTTTCCTCTTCACTCCTGCACCGGTTCTGGCAGGTGATCTTTTTCCTCTCTGCCTAAACCATTTACAAGTTTCTTCAAAATAACATCTGGGGTTTTTTTTTTTTTTCAATTTAGCGTCACAACAGAACATTATTGTTTCAGTTCAACCACTTATTTGATATTTGCATTGGACTCTCCGGGCCATTAAACGTTTAAAGCTAGACATCGCTCAGCAGTGAGAAACATGCACTCACTCAATAAATTATACATCATAAAAACACGTCTGAGACTCTCTTGCAGTATTGCAAGGGCAGTGTGTTCTTTGAATACCAAACAGTATGGCTCCCCCTAGTGTCAAAGGCAGGTAACAATAGTGTAGAGAGTTTCAATTTAATTCATTTGCATCACACAACAGCTTTTTACATCAAATACAATTAAGCAGAACATTTTGAGATCATTTTGTATCACTTGATTGTGGTATCCGGTATAAATTCTGGGATTTTGGAGGCTTTATTGACACTGTTTCCCCCTTGACTTCACTCTTTTTAGTTACTGAGCCCGCTGAACAAACCCCAGCCTCACAGAAGAGATAATCATTTATTTAAACCCGATGCTGCAAACAGAACCGCACTTGTGTCAGCACACTCTGGCCCAAGGACAACTTGTGGCCTCTCTTGAAGATGACTGCAGTCATCTGCTCGGCCATCTCGAGGCTAAAAAGCAGCTGTTGCCTCAAATATTCAACACAACGCAAGACTACATATGAAAGCACAAAAAAAGGCAATATTTAATTATAAATACATTTTATTTGTTAATTCAGAGCTGGTTAGGAATAGCCTTGAAAATCATTCACAGCCAATTCCACTGGTGCAGAATCCACCTAACTGAAAGTAACGGGTAAGGTGTGGGCTTTATGTGATCTCTCGTAAATGAGACTCCAAAAGCCAACACCCTGGGTCAACAACTTCTTACCAATAACAGTCATTCACGTTCCAGAGACAGTTTCAGCATCCGTTGTTGGGCATCCCGTGGAAATCAAAGTAAAATCCAGAGAGCCATGTTCTGGGTCTCTGGAAAGCGCCTAGAGAGAACTAGGCTACAACTTCTGTTGTAATAAACCCTATCTAAATAAAATTGAATTGAATTGAAAGGAAGCACATTCATTTGATGTAACGAAAATGAAAATAGTTAGATGGTCAGCCGATTTAAAAATGTTGTAGGGCTACAAACTGTATACTTTTGCCCTTTAAATATATTATTCATGCATAATAACTTCAAGGTTTTTAAAACCACTGGCTCCGAAGTCACAGATCAGCATTCCTTTCGTTGTAATTTATCCCCTAAGACAGCCATCATCATCAACGACTATGCTATGAAGCAGATGCAATTTTAGATTCTTTATTTGTAACAATTGTTGTTCTGCAGCCTTTATTTTGATTTTGAGTGAAAATATTAAGGATCATTTTTTAGGATTTCAAGGAATATGGAATGTTTCTCCAAACCTTTCCAGATCACGAGTAAAAATGACAAAGCACAATAAGGGGAAAAAAAGAGATCCTTGATGTGTTTTCATGTGTAATGCATGCAGAGTGGATGTGTTCGGGGAACCGTTCTGGAAACTCCCATCAGGCTAACGTGGGGTGAATGAGAAATGAAACACAACACATTCTGACATTTTTTCAGGTCTGAGCTGGAAAGAACGCTGCTGACAGTCGGACCGTGGGAATGCTAGCGGTGAGGCTGTATCTGTGACATTTTCCACTTGTGTAATAGAGAACTATTTTTGTCCTGTTGAGACAAACACACTGTGTCTGAAATGATAAAAGGCAGGAAAGACAATTAAAGTGGAATGATTCCGTCTGAACTTCCTGTGAAGCCAAGATTTGGAGGTGGAAGGTAGGAAATCGTGTGTGACGGATGTGTTTGATCCTCTTAATGTCAATATAGCACAAACATGAAGAGGCAATGCAACATAAAGAACTAACAAATTTCCATATTGGTGGCTAAAATGGAGATAGAGAGCAGGAACCCAAAGAACAAAATAAAGAAGAGTGAAAAGCATTTCAAAAAATCTAATTCTGATTAGAAAGACTAAAGAGGAAACTCCTGGGTAGAGCTACTGAGTATGTGCATGATTTTTGCTGTCCATGAAGCCCTTTGTATCATTCCCTCACATTGTCCCAAAATGACACCGATCGTCTCGCACGCAGTTATCATTGGTGAGGCTAAAAAGCTACATCGTACTGCTTTCAGGCCTTAAACAATGTTTCATATCTTCATATGTTTGTGAAACAGGATTCATTACTTAAGGGACAAGTGACATCAAGTTGAGTTTGGCTGAGTTTGAAATTTAAAGTACCCTGTGATAGTCTGGCTCCAGGGTCTACCCCCGCCTTTTGCCCAAAGAGAGCTGACATAAGATCCAGCTGAGCCACATCACCCTGAATAAAGTGGGTATCAATAATGGCTGATACTAAAAGCCACTCTGTGTAGCAAAAACACTTCTGACCACCTGGGGGTAGCACATATAAATGTTAATGTGTCAGCCACTAAGTGTAACACTACGAAGTGCACCTCTAGTGGGACCGAGTGGTATTATGAAACCAATAGCCAACATAGTGACGTTGTTGCTACATTTAGTGAGTTTTCAGACCCCTCCAATTACTTTTTTGTCAAACAAAGGGACTAACGGCGAATGTAGTGTAGCAACTTTTTCAGATGCTATTTAAGACTTTTGGATACCCCAATGTGACAGCATGTATCATTCTCAATCTTCTCAGTGAGCAGCAGGTGCTGCTGTGAGTCCCTGCCCCGTCCCAAAGCACTTTTAATGGGCCTTGTCCTCATTCCGTATTAAGGAAAGATATGTTACTTTACTCACAGATCCTGCTAAAATCATTGGTTGCGTTTCAGATTTCTACGCAAATGTTTACCAGTTACAGGAGAAACCAAACCTTGAAACTTTGCCTTTACCAACAATAAAGCACCTGGTCCAGACAGTGTCAGCGTATTTTTTTCAAAGTATTCAAAGTATTTCAAAGTATTCAGTCCCAAAATATCGCTGCCTCTTTTACGTATGTTAAACCTCTCCAAGCTGACATCTAGATTGCCTCCCACTTTATACAGAGCCAATATCTCATTGATCCCTAAGCCAGGTTGAGATCCAGAAGAGGCCTCATCTTATCGTCCCAGCTCGTGGTTGTCTCTTGAGACCAAAATTCATGGGAAAATTCTGGCCAACAGATTAAAAGAACACATATATTCAATTATTCATGCTGGTCAGACGGGCTTCATGCCAGATAGTGATATGTTTTATAATTTCCACCGTCTTTTTAATATCCTTTATGCAAAACATCTTGATGAGGCAGTGGTTATTTCATTAGATGCACAGCATGTGTTTGATCAAGTTGAATGGCCTTATATGATGTATACACTTAAGAAATATGGATCTGGACATTTACAAAATTGCTAGAAATAATTTACTCACATCTGACTGCTTCAGCTATTACTTATCAGAATATTTTGTATGACCCTATGCAATTGATCGGGGGACACATCAGGGCTGTCCACCCTTTGGTGCCAGCACCATAACATCATCTTTCACTCTATGCTGATGACATCCTTTTGTTTGTCTCCAAACCGCATGTATCTTTTTGATGTTGATTAAGAATTTTGGCAGCCGCTCAGGTTTTTCTATTAATTGGGATAAGAGTGAATGGAAGCCTTTCTCGCTGGGGATTGATCCGGCCTATTTGCAGTCCATCTTGATCGCTTGTAACCAACAAACCGGAGGATTTGCTATGACTGAATTTGTAGAATAAGAACACCTTAAGGAGAATATTGACTTCTGGAAAACTCTCCCACTTTCAGGATTGGAAAGATCAACGTGATTAGAACAGTGGTATTACTATTTTTTCTCAATTTATTCCAACCTATCAACCTATCAGGTTTTATATGTGTATCCTATTCTAAACAATTAGACTCTATTATTCCCATTATTTGTGCCGATAGAAATGTTAGAATTTTCGAAAAATCCTGGGGGACTCTCCCTACAAAATTTAGGCTGTACGACTGAGCTTCCTATTTATTCATCCTGGCGAGGTGGAAGAGAGGCCCCCTGTTATCTATAAATTCTTGTCCAGCCTTATGGAACACCTGCATTGTAGAAATAAATCCATGTCTGCCCTCTTTTATAGTCCCATTAAAGTTGATAAATCACTCTCTAATAACAGTTTTGTTGTAGGCAGCACTATAAGGATTTGGAAACAGATGCAAATCTGCATAAAAGCCCTGAATGTTTACTTGGATTTTCCTATTAGTGATAATCATCATTCCTTTGCTCCAGGCCTCAAAGATGGTGTCTTCTGGATCGAGAGACTCAAAGGCATCTGTGTGATAGGAAATCTACATGTTAATGGGACCTTTGCATCTTTTGGCCAGTTATGTTCTGTATACAATATCCCTTCATCAAGTTTTCTTTTTTTTAAATGTACAGATGCCGGACTTTGTTAGGAATAAAGCGTCTGACTCTGGCATCTTCACAAGATACGAGGCCCTGGAGGCAATAAATAAATTTAATCCTAGCAATCGGGGGGCTGTATTGTATTTTTCAACAGATCCTGTGCGACATGACTGCATTAGACATGACTGGAATTAAGAGGGCAGAGGAGGATGAGCTGGGTGAAAAAATTAGCCGAAGACGCCTGGGGTGAATGTTTAAAGAATACAGACTCTACTATTCGAGGAAGATGCCAAATAACTTCTTTTTTTTTTAAATTTAATGCAAAACAGGTGAGGTGGCTTGGGCATCTGTACCGGATGCCTCCTGGACACCTCCCTAGGGAGGTGTTCCAGGCATGTCCCTCCTCCCTAGGGAGGGGTTCCAGGCATGTCCCTCTGGGAGGAGACCCCGGGGAAGACCCAGGACACGCTGGAGAGACTATGTCTCTCGGCTGGCCTGGGAACATCTCAGACTCCCCCCAGAAGAGCTGGAGGAAGTGTCTGGGGTGAAGGAAGTCTGGGCATCTCTGTTGAGACTGCTGCCCCCGCGACCCGGGAACGGATAAGCGGTGGACAATGGATGGATGGATGGATGGATGGATGGATGGCAAAACAGGTAACAATACAAATGCGCAAAACAAAAACGCATACAGGTACAGGACAAGAGGGGACACTAGAAAACAAACAAAACAAACAAACAAAAGAGTGCGTTTATGTATATTCACGTGTATGGTGTGTATGAGTATGATGGTTTTCTAGAATGATGGTTATTTTGGGAGAGAGACAGCAGCCAAAAAAATAAATAAAGCTGAATAAATAAATAGGAAAAAAATAGGAAAATAAAAAAAGGGTTTAAAAGGGGGAGTCATTACAGCCTGAATCATGGTTCCGCGTTAAATCGACGCAGAGTCTACTCCGTAGCCTGACGTGCACCTCCCAAAAAATGTAACTACGCGTCGAGGCGACGCAGACCCAACGCAGACCCAACGCAGACCCAACGCAGACCGAGAGGGCTGTGATTGGTTTGCTTGGTGTCAACGCATTTCCGGTTCTGGTTCGTGAAGCAGTCGTGAACTTTCAGTGCTCTTTTCTTCGTGTGTGTGTGATTTTTTTGGGGGGTTGTTTTGGTTTTTTGCACAATAGTTGTCCTCATCTCTTTGATTCACTCAGACCGGAAAAAAACGGAAGCTTAACAAAGTATCAACTAGCAATCTCGGGGGGTATTGCACCGCCACGAAATGGAGTTTCAAGTTTAGTTTATTCATACATAACCATTAAGATAAACGTATACAATTGAGACCAATTAGACATCTATAATGGTCCTTCGGAGTATATTCGGAGAAGTCCGAAGGGTTCACGACGGCGTCATGGCTCTGGGTTGGTGTAACGCAGAACCATAATTCAGGAAGAAATGAGAGTGAAAGGGATGGGGGTGGTTGGTTGCGCCAGGGCGGGACCGGTCCGGACAGCAGAGCCAGAGCGGAGTTACACATTCATTTTTTTGTTTCCTTTTCCCCTTTAATTTGCTTTTTGATTTGGTATGTTTCATATTCTCACATTCTCCTCTTTTCCTTTTATTACAAGTTCTCAATTTCCCCCTCCCCTTAATTCTAGCTGTCCCTTACTTTGGGCCGCCATCAGACCCACAGGAGGGGCCCGGCCCGATGGAAGTCAGCTCCTTTGTGAACCAGATCCCTCCCCTACGGGCGGGGTTGATTCACCTCTGGGCTAGATAACTTTTTTAACAACGTGTCACTAGTTTACAATCGCTACAAGTCTGCAATTGGTAACTTGACGCACTCCCTCTGGTCATGCAGTAAACTCTATTTACTGCATTTTTCATTGTTTTTCAGTGGCTTTAGGGACGAACTGGGACCCAGATCACTCATTGCCATCATTGGGGCTTCTAGCTGGTTGGGGGAACACAGTGCATCTGGAAAGGCTAAGGTATTATAATGATGATAGAAGAAATGTGTTCCACCAGCTATGGGACTTAGTGTTAAAATGTCTTTAATGAGGTGGCTGGTGTGAGTGACTGACCTTGCTGTTTTCATCATTTTATACTTTGTGGCATGTGAATTTACTGTTGTTTGGACTGTGTTTTTAATGAATTCACTGATATGCTGTTCTTTCCTTTTTCGGGGTGGAGACTGTTTTGTGTAGTTGCATTTTGTACAAAAGGCTTTGATGGTTACTGGATCTGTCAAAGAGCTGCTCTCAACCTCGTGAAGCGGCGGGGATCTCCATATTTCAGATTTTAAAGTCTTTTAGTATTAAAGGAAGAAATGTGAAATGTTTCCCACCACTAGACATTCAAATCAGCGACAGCATTTGCACTTTCTTTCACACTGCAAAATGAGAACAAACATAGCTTATTTAAACATACCTTAATTAAATTGAAGCTGTTGGTGCACAGGGTCAAAGGAGATATGCCACAACACAAACAAATGGGGGTATAACCGACTTTATTTGCCACTCTGATACTCTGAATAATGATTTTATGATTTTATGATTGATGGAGCAGACCATAGTCTGCATGGAAAATGAATCCACATTCTTCCAAAACAGTGAAATCATCCTGTGTTATACGGAGTCACAATTCGCAACACACTATATAAAAGTTGATGCAGCCCAGATTCATGAAATGACCTCTTCAGTATTACAGAGCCCTAATTAAAATCATAAAGGAAGATTATCCCAGTTAATTAGTAGTTTTATGGGAAAATGTCAGTAACAGTAGGTAGACCTGTTATTATCCTTCATATTGCAATTTCTTAGAATCACTTTTTCCAGCGTTAGACTTTGAGAAATATGATTTATAGGAGACTTGAACGAAAATTGTTCTGCACCTTTTTCAAAAGTCTGGACAGTTTTCCTGAGATCTTAATGAAATGTTTTTGATGTTTAAGTTAAAGTACTTCATGGATACAGTGCAACAGCTTGATTTTCAACCGTGTGTTTACAGCTCTGTTCATAGTTGCTCGTTTTTAAGGGGGGGGGATTTAGCCAGTGGTGCCTTCACACTGCCCTTCTCTTCTGGGGTGGGTCCTTTAAGAAAAAAGAAAAAATATCAGTGTTATAGCTTTGTGCGACCCATTTACAAGATACAGCAAATGAAAGGTGAAGTTGCAGAAGAGATAAATGTGGGGAGGTTTGATAAATTTACTCTGATCTGGTTCTGGGTCTCATTTTTTTCTCATAACAGTACCTGGACCATGTAGATTTTGTGTGTGTTTAGAAAAGCTAGCATTTTCTTTATTGCTGTGACGTCATAAAGGTAAGATATAATATTTTTTTTAAAAGTGATTCACTGAGGCATGAGAGGCATGGCCTTGACATGATAACATCCGTTATCACATCTGATACTTCTCTCATTCTTTGGCAATATGCTGGACTCTCTCTTTGTCGTTAAGTAACAACAATATTTTTGTATCCTTTTCCTTATAACAGTTTTTGCTGTAACGTGAACTTTTGGAATGACTAATGCTTCACATTTACATAAGCAGTAGTATACTATATGAATATATTGGTTATGCATAAAAAAATATTATTTGGTGCAATAGATCAATGAATTGAATTGAATAGTTTTACAAACATTTTTACAAACAGTGAGTCAGGTTTGGGGCAGCTGTAGGGTTGTCAATCATTTACCAATTGAAATGTTAGTTTATTCTGGGCTTCACCAGTGCACATGCTTAAGAGACCTTGAGGAGGACATGTGCATTCATCTGTGAGTGGGTGTGAATGACATGCAAAAAGCACTGCATAGGTTATAAAAAAAATAAAGAAAAAAGAGTAGACTGAGAATGGTGCATAAATGTGTGTGAACTGGTCAAAAGTGCAGCTAGTCATTCATAAGATTAAAAGTTGGTGGGCTACAGGCTACACTCTCTTTTAATCCTAAATTTAAAAATGTTTTTTAAATGTTTTTCACATCATTGTGTAATATGTCTTTACAATATTGCATCACTTTATTGAGATTTTCCAGCTGTATTATTGGGTTGACGTCAGTACTTTCACAAGCTCATTCCAAAACATTGATCCTTTAAATTTTTTTTAGACATGCTTCAAATCAATGTTGTATGGACCAGTTTTGGATGACGCAGGTTATAGTTTCCATACTGATGACCTCATATGAAACTCCTTAATACAGTAACATTAAAAAAAAAAAGAATGGTAAACAATGCTGTTATTATGGCTACAAAATAATTGAAATCTTGACAATGCTTGCTTGAAGGTGGGTTTTAGGTGTTTCTGCTGAAATGCTGTGTATGGCTTTCTCCAAACAACTCTTCAAATAATTATTTATTTATATTTCTGAACTTTGCACAGAGCAGTTGGGGTAAATTTCCTGGGATGTCCACCCCTGAGAAGACTGGCTACTGTGTTGAAAGCTTCCCACTTCTAAACAATATTTCAACATTGACATCTAAATTACAGGGGAAGTGTTTCATAAACTTTTCCAGGCTGATGTGCAACAAACATTTGCTCTCTAGGACCAATGCTTATATCTTCTCATCTTTACATTGTGTTAACAAAGTGTTAACTTTATAATGTATATATTTATATATTTATAACTATATAAATTCAGTCCAACAATAATTTTTGCATTACTAGTAATTCACCTTGACTCCATGTCATTGACAGCTACAAATAAACCGGAAATCTTGGTGTAATTATTAACTCAGACCCTGAACTTCAACAGCCATCTAAAGTTTATCATCAAATCTGCCTACTACCACCTGAAAAACATTGCTAGAATTGAGGGGTTTCTGTCTAAACAAGACATGGAAAAACTTCATTTTCAGTAGGTTGGATTATTGCAATGGCATCTTTACAGGCCTTAACAAGAAATCTATCAGGCAGCTGCAGCTGATCCAGAACGCTGCTGCCAGAGTCCTTACAAACACCAGGAAACTGGACCACATTACACCGGTCATGAAATCACTACACTGGCTTCCAGTGAGTCAAAGGATAGAGTTTAAAATCTTACTGCTGGTCTACAAAGCACTGAATGGTCTTGGACCAAAATACATGCTGGATCTGTTAGTTCCTATGAAGCTCCCAGACCCCTGAGGTTCATCTGGATCTGGTTTGTTGTGGTTCCCAAGAACCAGAACCAAGCAAGGTGAGGCAGCGTTCAGTTATTCTGCTCCTCACCGGTGGAACAAACTTCCTGTAACTGTCAGCTCCTTTAAATCAGGCCTAAAAACATTACTGTTTAGTGAAGCGTACTTACCTGCTGTACTCTACTGTCCTTACTTTTTAACAACCTGTGCTTTTTATTAATTTACCTCTTTCCTTATCATTTTATTCTCCTCATGGTCCCAAGCACTCGAGCAGAGTTGGGTAAATCGGCCTTTTCCTTTTATGCACCGCAAGCTTGGAATGAGCTACAACACATACTCAACTTGAAATATTTACCTTCTCTTAACATGTTCAAACATATGTTAAAATCAGTTTTCACAGAACAATGTCATTGTTTTTAATCAAGTGTCATTCTCTGTCATGAATTCTTTTTAGCTTTCTGATTCTTGTATGTTTTGTAAAAAAAAAAAAAATGTTTTTCATTTCATTTTGTTTGTTTGTTTCTTGTTTTTATTTTTTTTTGTAAAGTTACTTGTCCTTGTATGTATTTTCTTTTATATGAAACTGAATTTATTTTTCTGCTGCCATCTTGACCAGGACTCCCTGGCAGAAGAGATATTCAGAATCAGAATCAGAAAGGGGGTTTATTGCCAAGTTTGTCAACACACACAAGGAATTTGTTGTGGTGATTGGTGCAATACAGTAAGAATAAAAATAAAGAAAAAAATAAAAATATAAAAGCAAACAAATATACATGGAGCTAACTGAGAGATAGAATAAAGTAAAATGTACAACAGGGATAAACAGAAATGTACAATATGAGGATTTAAATAGTGCCGGATATGAATCTTTACAAAAAGTGACGTAAAGTGACATTAAGATATTGTATCTCAATGGGACTTTCCTGGATAAATAAAGGATAAATAAAATAAATAAAAATGTCATTTTATTTATTTATTCTATTTTATTTCATTGTATTGTAGCCTATTATTATTTCTTATTTCTATTTCCCTGTTTAATTGTGTCTTGCTGCTTTTTATGCTTGATCTAAAGAACTTTGAATTACCTTGTGTTCAATTATGCTATACAAATAAACTTGCCTTCCCTTGCCTAATTAAATAGTAAGTATTTTAACACAAAGTGTCACTTGAGGTGGTACCTTTCCCCTAAATGAGACTCAACTGTTTACAACCCGTTTCCTGGACAGACTACATCACGTGGGAACACACGCGACGCTCTGCTCATTCCTGTCCTGTGATTGGTCGGAGATGCCGGGAAACCTCCTCGTGACATGGTGCCGGTATAAATAGCGCCAGCCCTCTCCAGTCACGCAGCACTGGTGTATGAGGGAAAATGTATCGTCTCGGTCAACAGAACATCTTCAAGATCGCCTTCGATTTATCCTTTTCTACGGTGCCACGGGAACATTCTCACTTTACGAGACAATACAATAAAAGTTGGTCGTGTATTGGCTGATTTTTAACTATATTTTTATTAAATCTGCACGAAAATGCCGAGGATCAAGAAGAAGAAAAGCAGGGGTGAGTGAAACGCCCGGCCGCATTGCTCTGGCCTTCCTTTGTGGGGCGCGCTGGCCGACGGGAGTTGTAGTTCTTTACCATCGTCAGTCTATTGAGTCGAGTGCAGCGTGTTTACACTACGGACTACAAAAGATGGCTGCCGGCCTGTATCTACACAGACGGCTAACGAGCGAAATACTTGTCCACTTACGACGAATCTGTTTATACCGATGAGTTATAACGTTTTGAAACTTTATAATTGGCATACATTCATTTATATCCAGAATTAGCGGTGAAACATCGTCGTATTTATAACAAGTTAACGTCAGCCACTCCCTGTTCAAATGATAATATCCATGTGGTTGATAATTCAATATTTAAATAAAAACATTTTGTATATCCTGAGGTTATGATGCCGTTTGTGAGTTTGAAACAAAAACACGGGGTTTGTGAACTGAGATCTCCTCATCTTTACCTCCACCTCAATTAATGAGTGGCGTAAATGTCTATTTGCCTGTCTTTATTCCACATTTTCAGACTCAAACCCTTATTATAACTGAGTTATTGGCGGTGCTTTATTTATTACCGCATTACTGTGTTTATAGACTTAACAGAAAGCGGAAATGTTGTCCTCAAAGAGCGGGCTGGATGGGGAAGAGGCGGTGCCGCTTCTCGGATATCAGCTGTTTTGGGGGGAGAGAGTCCACGTCAACAAACACTGAGCAGTAAATACTCCAGTAAAATGGCCCCGCCACCAGCTGCCTGGCTCAAGGGCTCCGGCACTGCCCCAATATACACGTGTTGGCATCTGGTTGAGAGGTCGGCCTGTTGTCAGCTTGTAGACGTGTCTTCCTGGGGTCATTGAGGTCAGAGCAGAGAGAGAGTTCGTTCGTTTCGTCTATTTCGTGTGTATAAAAAGATAAGAAAACAAATACAGGTGTGCATTCCACCACCATAAAGAAAAAAACACATATTTCAGTTACATGTTCAAAAAGGATTGGGGGGGAAGTATAGACTTATTTAATCCCACCCCCTTTCCACAACTAAACATACATTGTCTATTATCTTTTTATACTATACACTAATTTGTATAGATATATATCATTTTTACAAAAATAACCTGTTTAATACCAGATGTTAAATCTATCATAACTATGATATAAATATAATATAACTATGATATAAGTATATCTGAGTATATAAACATACAAAGACAACATGACAAAACATAATTCAATATTTAAATAAAAATATTTTGTATATCCTGAGGTTATGATGCCTTTTGTGAGTTTGAAACAAAAACACTGGGTTTGTTAACCCCCTTTCCACAACTAAACATACATTATATGTCTATTTACTTTTTATACTATACACTAATTTGTATAGATATATATCTTTTTTTTTTTTACTTTTTATTTAAACATTTTAAACATTTTACAGAACATATCCTGACATATGACTTCACATCAAACAGATTAAATGACTACAGAGCAGAGCAGAAGTGAATCTGCCAAAAGCAAGGTAAATTAAAGAACCAAATAATTGTAATATTAAAAATACTAACGGTAACAACGTTAAGTAGAAGAGAAAATATCTATGAATAGTGGCTGAGCAGGATTTTATAAAGAGGAACTCCCAAAAGTTCTCCCTCACATCATCCCATCCATCAAACCCTCAGGTATCTTGAAATGCAAGTCCATCTCCGCAGGAAAGTGTCCATTGTGAGCTGTAGACTAGCTGTCACTCGCTCCATCGTGTATACATCTTTCAGTCTCTGGGTCCATTGAGCTATATTTGGTGGTTTTATATATCATTTTTACAAAAATAACCTGTTTAATACCAGATGTAAGCTCTATCATAAATATAACTATGATATAAATATAATATAACTATGATATAAATATAATTATGATATAAATATATGTATATCTAAGTATATAAACATACAAAGACAACATGACGAAACATAATTCAATATTTAAATACAAATATTTTGTATATCCTGAGGTTATGATGCCTTTTGTGAGTTTGAAACAAAAACACAGGGTTTGTGAACCCCCTTTCCACAACTAAACATACATTATGTCTATTTACTTTTTATACTATACACTAATTTGTATAGATATATCATTTTTACAAAAATAACCTGTTTAATACCAGATGTAAGCTCTATCATAAATATAACTATGATATAAATATAATATAACTATGATATAAATATACGTATATCTAAGTATATAAACTTACAAAGACAACATGACGAAATAGCAGAAAACACACAGCTGGTGATCTTTAAACACAGTATTCACTTTTATACCACAAACTGATACACAAAAACTTATTTTTGTTGTACGCACAAATAAAGATTTGAAGTTTAGGTTACCCCTTAAATTATGAGTCTGATCTGGTTTGGTCAGTACCTGTAGATTTACCTGGCATTTTTCACACATTCTTTCTGAACCTAAATAAACATCATATTTTTGCACTGATGAAGCAGCATATTTTTATTTTTAGGTAATTTTATATCCCTGCCTCACCCACTTAATTTCTAGGAAGATATTTGTTGTTCTCTAAACTTTATACTACTAGTGCACTAGATTTAGCTCTTTAGACACTATTTGTTACTGCTCACCATCAAGGACGGGTGGACCTGTACACAGTATTTACTCTGTACTACATCATATACACAGTACGTGGGATTCTTGGTTCAGGGGGCGTTGGGACTCCAAAATTCCCACTTCAAGTACAAATGGAACAACGACAATCCTGAATATCGACAGGTCTTGGCATGTTGTGGACTGCTTGTCTGTAGGTTTTTAGATTCTGTTCTAGATGTTTTTAAACAAACTTCTGGTTCTTTTTGTTAACAAATAAATAACTCAAATAAGTGGAAGTGGACTTAAATTTGAGAAACTTCTCATTTGGCTGCACTGAAACTACATTTGTAGATTTGCAGTCGAGGCTGCAGTTACTGAAAAACATTTTTTTTTTTTTTATAAATACATTTTTTATATATATATATATATATATATATATATATATATATATATATACATATAAATAATTAAAAATCTTGGTGACCCATGTCGCGTCAACCTAAGCATTGTGGTGTTTGCACAGGCAACTGAAGCGGGTTGACCCTGACAACATGTGCATGTGAGATAATAAAGGTTCCCCTCAGGATAAGCTGTGCAAAGGACACATAACTGATAAGATAGCTCTGGTGTTTCCACCACTACCCGCATGCTGCTTGGGTTACATTACGAACTCGCAAACCTGTCATGCTAGTTGGTTTGATTAGATGGCATTTCCCTGCAATAATGAGCATCTGCTTGGTTTTCAGGGGGCCAGCATGGAGCTGTGCAGCCTTTCAGCGACGAGGACGCCTCCATTGAGACCCTCAGTCATTGCAGCAGCTTCAGTGACGCCACTAGTGTGGCAGACGAAGGTAGTGTGAACTCTGGCTTCATTCACTGCCTTATTTTTTAATGAAATGCTTAGTGCTTTTCAGGGTGTGTAACTATTATCTCTGCCACGTCATCATTATTTCAGGTGGAGAGGCCAGTGAGGACACAGCCCAGGAAGATTTCCAGTACAAGTTGAAGGGGTTCATCGACAGCACTGTGGATAAAAGGTTAAATGTCTGCTTGGTTTCAAATATCAGCTTGTAACCTGAGCTCTCTGTTCACTTCCACTCTTCAGATAGATTTAAAAATAAAGCCACTTGAGTTCAAGAATGTTGAGGGACAAGTTATTCTTTTCTTTTCTTAAAGATTAACAGTTAGAAAAGGCAGCTGCCTCTTTTTTCTGTTGGTGGAAGTTGCAGGGGTCGCCCCAAGGGTATCTTTTGCTCCCAGGGGAACCCTGCTAACTTGTACAGGAATGGACGGCATTCAACAAATGAGCTTGCAAAAGGAGCATAATTCTTAAAATGAGCTACTCCCACACTAGACAAACTGGTGAAGTGTTTCTGTGGCGTCTTTTCATTGGAAGGTTTGGACTTTTGTTAGTCTTGGACTCTATGGAAAGAAGCTTTTTTTAGGAGGTCCCATTGAATAAGAAAAGAATGCGGTGGAAATGGATAATGGTGGCTTAATTTTTAATTTGGTTTTCTATTCCTATTCACCGAGGAAGTGATTCATAGGCTTAAATTGCATTTTCGAACACGATCATTGAGGTCTGCTGCATGAACAAGTTAAAAATAGACCATATCCCTAAAAAGGGTGGCCAGCCTCAGTCTGCTGTATTTGATATTTAAGTAGAAACAAACTGCAGTTCTGCTTCACTACTCATGTCTATTGAGTATTGTATTAAAGCTTTTAACATATAAGCCTATAATTTGATATATGATTGTAACTCATTGTTGAAGAGTTAAATCCATGTAGTGGCACAAATTAATGTGTCTGGATGCGTGTACGTGTTTCCTCAGTGCTAAGACCCGACAGGGGGCTCTGGATGGGCTGAAGACGGCTATGGCCACACGGATCCTGTACGAGTTCATCTCAGACAGAAGGATGACCATCACAGACAGCATTGAGCGTTGCCTCAAGAAAGGTACTCGGCAGTGATTTCATCAGTGTTTGTTGATACAACGGTAGCAGAAAGGAGTAACTACTTATTTTTTTAGTATTTAAGGCAAGTGTCCCGTGATTTTAAGGGTAAAGTTGATGCATGTCCTTCTCTCTGTCAGGCAAAGGTGAGGAGCAGCGAGCGGCAGCTTCTTTGGCCTGCTTGCTCTGCATTCAGCTGGGCTCGGGAATCGAGAGCGAGGAGGTTTTCAAAACCCTGAAGCCCATCTTCAAAATCATCCTGGCCGATGGATCAGCCAACATACAAGCCAGACAAGCTGTGAGTGTAGCCGTAACGGCCATCCCAGATTCTGTGGAAGAATGCTTTTAAAGAGGTTGTGAAACACCAGCTGCATTTAACTTCCAGTCCAGAGCTTTTTTTTTTTTCTTTCCACCCACTGTAAACTGAAGAAATTCTGTATTTGTTGTGTAATAGGTGGCGACAAGTCTGGGACTGTGCACACTTGTTGCAGAGGATGACATTTTGGTAAGTTCTTGATCATGTCTGGTGTCTTATTTATGGTTTGACACGCTTGGGCTTGAGGGCAACGCTGTGATATTACTCTGACAGCCTTTTGTCAGATATATATTTGTACTCATTATCAGCACTGACATCGCCCCTGATCCATGCACTCAGGAAGTCAGCAGCGTTCGCAGCTGATCTCTAACATGCCCAAACTCATTTGTCAGATATGAATTATAGCTTTATTGTTTGTAATAACTGATCAGTTTTCTTTAAATTCTCATCCTTGCTGTGTTTTGGTGCTCCAGGATGTTCAGGCCACCATGGAGTGCTTTGAGAGCCTGTTCACCAGGTCTTATGCAAGAGCAGATGGTACCTGTCCTTCCATCAGTCCGCAGATGAGCCAGCTCCACACCAACGCCCTGCTGTCCTGGGCGCTGCTGCTCACCATCTGTTCAGCCAGCCAGCTCAAAGATATCCTCCACAAGTAAGACCCTCCACCCGCTTTCAGCCCAAACTTCTGCTTTTTAGGCCCTCCTTCATTTTACATGTGAACATTTGGTTTTGTTTCGTCATGCAGACACCTGTCCAAACTACAGCGGCTGCTCGAGAGTGACGACGTCAACATGAGAATTGCTGCTGGAGAAACCATCGCCCTGCTCTTTGAGCTGGCCAGAGACATGGACTCTGTAAGTGGGCGTCTGTGCAACAACGAGGGCAAAGTCTAGTGATGCACCGAAATGAAAATTTGTGGCCGAAACCGAAAATAATAATAAACACTTGGCCGAATACCGAACAATACCGAACATGGTTCTTCAGCAGTTTTTCATTTATTTTGCCAATTTTTTTCACCATTGCATAAATCAAATACATTTGATTTAGGCATGCTTTTCAAAGAAAAAAATCTTTTACAAAATTACAAGGTAGAAAATATTTATTGAACATAAAAAAATGAAATTTTTTTAATTTCCCAGCATTATGTTGTTTTGGTTCCACCTCCTGGTGAATGTTAGGTAAAATTCTTATGGGGTTAGTTTTTGGTTGGCCAACGATTTATGTAGTGCGCAACGTTACAGGACGGAGCGGCCAGTCTATTTCCTTATTTTACAACGCCGTTATTAATTGTTCGTTTTTTTTCCCACCTATTCCACCGAACACCAAAAGTGTTTTTTTGCCATTTTCGGCCGAACAATTTCGGTTACCGAACAATCGGTGCATCACTTACAAAGTCTAATGTTATCTTTTTAGATGAGTCTAGTCTTTCTTAATGTGACGTTGTTCTTGAATGTAACATGTTCTGTTTGCATGTTCTTAGGAGTTTGAATTCGATGACTGGGATGGACTGTGTGACAAGCTGAATGCGTTGGCAACCGACGGCAACAAGCACAGAGCCAAGACCGACAAGAGGAAGCAGCGCTCGGTGTTCAGGGACGTGCTCAAGGCTGTGGAGGTGACTCCTTCTGTTGGTTGCAATTTCACTCTACTTTTTTAAACATAGTTTAAGAGAGTTTTCTGGCAGGAGCTCTGAACACAAAGGTGACTGAGGGTGTTTTGTACGTTTCACCTCACCATCCTGTAAACTCTTTCAGGACGGTGACTTCCAGTCCGAGACCATTCGCTTTGGGACGGAGCGCATGATCATTGACAGCTGGGTCAGGAAAAGGACTTATGATGCCTTCAGGGAGTTCGTGGGCTCAGGAATGAACTACCACCTACAGGTATGTGTGTTTTTTGGAATGAAACTGTTTTTTTGTACCTGGTTGCCATTTACATAATCTAGCACTGAAAAAAATGAGACAGAGTTGTATCTAAATGTAGTTACTGACTGCCTTAGTAACGTACGTTTTGTGCCAGTGATTGCTATCAAAAGATCCAAAAACCTTTTTTTTTCCATCCAGGCAAACGAGTTCATCAGAGATGTGTTTGAACTGGGACCACCGATGCTGGTAGATTCTGTTACGATGAAGGCTATGAAAATCTCTCGTTTTGAAAGGGTAAGTGTTCACGACACGGTTACAGCAAACTTTTACGATGTTTTTAACTTGTTTTTCTCTCGTTGAATAACCTTCCGTTTACGTTTCCTTCTTTTTTAGCATCTCCACAACTCTGCTGCATTCAAGGCTCGGACGAAGGCCAGGAGCAAGTTCAGAGACAAGAGGGTGGATGTGGGAGAATTTTAATATTATTTTTGTTATTTTTCTTTACTTGTTGACTCTAATATTTATCAGGCTTCCTTGCTTTTTAGACGAACCTTCACAAGTAAATGTATTTACATGATTGTCCCCCTCTCAATCTGTTGTATTAAACACTCTCCTCCTATAACACTTGCCTTGTTTTGACTCTATTTGATAGCTGCTAAGCTCTGAAAAGAAGACACAAAAATGATGTTTTGTTTTTTTTAATAGGACGTGAGTGTTTAATTATCAGATTGTGGAAATATAATACCTATCTAATGTTAATCCACAGAAAATGGTTATGTTGTACATATCTGTATATTTTCACATGTGTTTTTTCTTCTTTACCATAGGACTTTAATTTAAAGAAAATTGTCATTTGTGCTGTTCAATGTAGTCTTGTTTTTGGTACTTGACACATGTTGTGACTGACAAACCCTTTGGATTTGTTTTCAGTTGCACTAACTAGTTAACCTGAGCAAATTATTTATATGGTGACTATTGTTTAGTAGTGCGTATCCTGTATACTGTAAGGGAAAAACATGGTGAAATAAACTGGGGAGCAAAGAAATCTGTCTTTCCTCCTGTTCTTTTACCAGTGATGCAGATGAATTTAATCCATGTTTCAAATGGCATTGCATTCATGAGTACATTCAAACGGTATTCTGAAGTACATCATGTGCATACATGTGGAACGGGGGCTTGGTAAAGCACTAGTCCTCTTAGTGGGAGTGATGAAGATTCTGTACTACCCGAGTTACCACCGTGACGTTGCCCAGGCTTAACTTCTCATTCGTCATAAATTCCCCAAAAAAATTAACCAATATTTGGCGCTCATGATCTGTCTACACTTGAGGGTTTTAATGGCACAGTTGCTGGCACTGGAGATGGATTATGGTCTCTTATTTTATTTCATATATATATATATATATATATATATATATATATATATATATATAGAGAGAGAGACAAAAAAACCAAGCACGAGTGTCTTGTCTAAACAATATTCTCATTTCTAGTAGGCATCTTGTGAGCAGGAACATTGCACTTCATCGACTGGCCACTAGGAGTCAGCTCCAAAAGTGAGTGCCCCATTAACCCTCATGGTAAAATGTCAAACTTTGCAGCAGATGTGTATAAACACCCTGATTCAAAGGAAAAAAGTTTTCGTCACAGTAGCTTGATTTTTACATCCAGGATGACTGTACAGGGAGTTAATTTTTATTTTCTACCCGAGTAGTGAAAAAGAGACGTGTAATTAGGGCCCTTGACTTGCAGCCAACGGCAAGCTGTCATCACTTTTCCTGCCTCTGAGCTTGGAATAAAGACCCAACAGAGCAGCATCGATCATATTTTAGATTACATTTTGTTGTGCTGTTAATTGTACTCGAACACCGCTGGGAGTCGGCCGGGAACAGTCTGAGAAGGAAGCTGAGCTGCATTTTGTGCTCACTCCATGGGCCAAACGCAGTGGTTCATTCGGATGTTGCCACTGAAGCAGCATTTTGAAATGACAGCTGCAGTATGAGGAAAAAGATAATTAAAAAAGCATCCCTAACTCTTCATGTTTAGGGTTGTCCAGGTCTTAAAGTGTGTAATTCAGTGAACCATTCACATCTGCAAAGTATTGTGACATCACAGTCCCAGATCAGAGCAGAATCATCCAGCCTCTACCTTCATCTCAAATTCACATCATGCTGTATTTATGAATGAAGTGGGTGGCACAAATCTATAAGACTGATTTCAAACCTTGTAAAAGAGGGGGTTGGAGTTTAGAGTCTGACCAGCAGCTATGGACAGAGGTATAACAAAAGCTATTATAACACTTTACTATTATAACAAAAGCTGTTTTACTTGAGCTCTGTGCTATTATGACCAAAGCATGCCCCAGGTGTCTCAATATGACCTCAGGAAATTGTAGAAAATTTAACTAAAAACAAAAGAAAAAGAATAATTCATCAGATGTCTCCTTCCAGAAAGGATGTGTTCAGGTGCCATTTATCAGCACAATATTAAAATGATTTCTCAAATTATGTGACAGTTATTCCATTATCAACACATTCACAGATAAAACAGGTCTGATGTTTTACCAGATATTCATTTCTTTCAATAAAAATACTATTATTCAACATCTGAAATACTTGTAGCCTTGAAAAATTAATCAGAATTTGTTGTAACAGTTTTATCTCCTTGATGTCCAAAGTTTAGGCGTATGCACTTTCCTCCACATTTTCAAGATACCTAATTTTATGCTTTAAATAAATCACAAGTTAACAGCTGCAGTATTGTGTTGGAAGGCTTTGATCACTGTCCAAGAAGCATGATTTTATCACCTCCAATCCTACATGTAAGAGGAGGAGATTATAATCCATTAAACTTCAAAGATTTAGTAGCACTCTTTAAGTCTTACTTTGATGTTTCGATTTTTCAACCTACATGTTAATTCACGTTATTGAACTGGTCTCTTTGCTGTATACATTGAAGGACTCTGCAGTCATGCTCTCCAACATGCTTATCTTGGATCATCTCTCTGCACTACTTAATCAAAGCAGGAAGTTCAGAGGAAATGGAGAGACTGTGTACGTGTTAGGGATGACTGAGTCAAATGTCATGCTGTGAATAGCTCAGTTCGTCCTGGAGGAGGCTGAAGTCTCTTGCAACGAAACAGGAAGTTGCAGGTGGCTTTTGTGCAGCTCTCTGGCATCTGTCCTGTAATCTTTCCAGGGGGAGTCATCCTTGTGGTGGAACTTAGAGACTGAGTTTCACTTTGTCTTTGGATGAAGTTCAAGCACAGCAACTGTCATTTTTTCTTTGGAATTGTGCTTTTTTGAATTCTCGCTTGGTTTAAACCCATATGAGCCAGAAAGCAAAAGCTAAACTGTACACGCCAGCGTCTCAATAACTCAAGAAAGTGCTACAGACGCTGACCTGCCGCGCTGTGAAAAAGAAATAAATTCATGGATTGCCAAATTAGCATTGACTTTTTTTTTGTGAACGGTTGCATTCAATATGAGAAGAACAGAGTCCAAATACAATCAATGCTCCACCAGTTTAGTATTGAACTGAAAATATTGCCAGACTTTAAAATCAAAGCAAGCAAATTACTCCACCTCCTAGGAAAATCTGTCTCGGGCATTGGGTTACAATCTAATGCTTTGGAAAAAATATACAATAAAGGAAAATTATATATATATATATATATATATATTTAAGCTATACCATATGAATATATGTAAACATTTGCACTGCCAAGCTGCTTTCAGGTTTCCTGCTGGTGATGCCTACACCTTTTAACATCTGGTACAAAATGGGAAACCATGACAACGAGAGCTGTTAATTGAGTTTTCTGAAGAATAATTAGTCCACAAAATAAAACTCAAAATCCGAGGCAGCTGAACAGGATGAGGACGTTTTCCTTCTGATCCTCATCCTGGGGACTGTGAGGTCACTTTGTGTGAAAACACTGTTTACTGCATGTAGTGCTCTGATTGCAATGTGGGTTCCAGTGTCCCGCTCAATGAGGGGTTGTGGGGGCCGAGGGGGGGCCGGGGACAGCGCTGCTGACCGCCAGGTTGGGGGATGACCTACTCCAGCATCATCGCCATGGCCACCGACCACGAAAAACACACAAAGGATTAAACGAGACGGAGCTGAATATTAAAACTGAAATAAGAAGTAGGTTCTATTAAACTGAGGTGCTACTGCGGGTCATGCATAAACCATGAATCTCAACGGTTAATGTTTCATCAAAGTAATTAGGAAGATGTTTGGTTTAGAAGCAATGCTACTAGGATGTGATGCTTTTTTCAATCTTTTCATATGGTTAACAATTATGATTAATGTTATTAGCATGTGTTGTTGTCACACTGCCATCAGGACACAAGAGTACATTATGTTCCAGCACCAAACACCCACATTTCTTCATGCACAGCTCCGTCTGGAGCCACAATAAAATTCACATCACTTTTTCAATAATGCTGCAGCACTAAAAAAACAGAACTTGGTGTATACAGTAGGCTACACACTTTGCACAACTTAGAAACCTCCAGCACTGACAGAAACAACGCTAAATCATGTGTTCATCCAGTTTGTGTGCAGACCTGCTAAATTTTGACATATATAGATTGAGCTGCATTATTATTTTTATTTATTTATTTTTATTGGTTTTGCCCTGAATTTTTGGCCTGTTTTTGTCATGAATAAAACATTCACTCTGGCTCCAAAAAGGCTCACAGGTGCAGTTTCTTTTGCATGCACACCATCTTTTAATCCTTTGTTAACATAAAACTGTTCATTGTTGCAGTTTTAAATCTCATTATTGGCTGTTTGGCACTTATTGTGAGGAACTGTGCTCGTATCGGCTTTTGTTCAAAAACAAATGGGCTCAAGTTTGTAATGCTTTTCTTCTAGATACACATTGATTAGATCATCTCTATCTTGGCAGCGACAGTCATGTAGGAGGAGTGGATGGTGATAAACAGACCACCATTCAAATGAAAAGCATTATTGTGCACCCAGGGAGGATAATACGAGAGTTGATAAGATTACTATGATGCGTTTCATAATTTGCTTCATTACTGTGTCTTCTTGCACTTTAGACAAGTTTTAGTTTTTCTCTGACTTAAATGTTGGGAAAAGAAACTGAAAAAGGGCAAAAAAAGGGCAGGTCACATGATAAAAAAAAGACCTCAAATGCAAAATACTCTTAATATCTCTTTTCTTGTCATGTGACTCAACTGATTGACTATTTATTTGATTGTTATGGAAATGTGGACTATGTTTCTGCCACATGACCTTTCAAGACGACTGATTGAAACCGACGTGGCGCTTTGATCGTATCACACGAGTTAGCACGTTGCAATGTGGCATCTTGTCTAATCCACTGCAAAGCTGCAAGGAAGTCGTCGCCACGGCTGGTTAAGCACCCCATGTTGGATTGGCTTTCCAGTCATTGTTCCAGGCACGGGCAGCAAGAAGAGCCTGAGGCGCAGGCATCCAGCTTGTGTTGCAGTCGCCCCCCCCCAAACACACACACACACACACACACACACACACACACAGCAAAATCACCCACTCATTTGTGTATGTCACATTGATCAACTTTACATTTTAGACGAGCAACATGTAATTTCTCCCCCCACCATGTCATCATCTATTTAAACAAAATTAAGCGAAAAAGAAAAAGATAAATGTAATGCCAATACTAAGTACCCCCCACCTTCTCCCACAGGATTTAAGAGGGTAGGTTTCATCCAGGTGCTGCTTGATCAAGCCCTTGCTAAACTGTTCAGCAGCAGCTCTGCAGGCCACGATAAATGCTGACACGTCGATGGTCAGGGGCATTAACACAATGCCAACAAGGAAAGGCATAAGCGATGGAATAATAGAAGCAATTGTTGCTCCGTATCAGTCTGGAAAGGCTTATCAAAGCATTTCTTTACAATTTAAACACGCCATAGTAGGGACGATTATTCACAAGTGGAAAACATTAAAACCATTCGGAGCAAATCTCAGCAGATTCAGACCCAACATCAGGCTCAGCGGGGTATGATTGGAAAAATCAAAGTGCTGTAGTATAAAGAGGGAATATAAAATAAAGCGCTCCATAGTGGGCCTGAGAATGGGTAAATTGGGACTTTTTGGATAAGCTTTAAAAGGGACTGAGACTGGTATGACTACAACTAGGTAAATAAACAAAAAAAAGTTATAATCTGATACTATGATCCGCATAATCTTTATTTATTTTACTATGTTTGTACAGAACAACAGGATTAAAAAAATAGGGTATTTTCCAGCTACAGTTCCTCATCTCCCCTCTCCTCCTCCCTTCTGCATCTCCTTTATTTTGCACCTGTTTCCTGGATCAACGGAAATACAAAAGCCACCTCAATAATAAAAAATAGATAGAGATTAGCAATTCTTTGCTAGTGAATGGATACGGTGTGCTTTCTATCCCAAGATGCCAAAGGGCTTGTTGTTTTGACTAATAAAATGGCTGGTGCAGTTTTGCTGCATGAAAATACTGCATATCTAGAAGATGATTTATCCTGCTCTCTGTCACCTTCTGGTATGTCGCATAGCTCCAGTAGTCCATATCTCAAAATGGCCCGTAAGAATTTTTTTTTTGTACGTTAGTTGTAAAGAAAAACCCCATTCAGCATGTTTTACTCCCCTGCGCCACTGGTCGGTCTCCAGGGGAAACATCACCCCGTATCAGATCAGCTGTGCAATAATTAGATAGCTGTGGAGGCGGAGAGGGAGCACCGATACGTGCAGGGAAACCACTACCGCAGCAGGAGCGCGATAACCCCCAAAACAGCCGGTGTTGGTGTTAATGTTGGCTGTCTAAGCGCATTTTTTTCCCCTCACCCACCCTTTGTTGGTACTATGTACTGAGTTGCGGCATCCCCATAGTGACAGGTTTTGTATTATTTAAGATATTGCACACATTACAAAATCACCACATGCTCCTTCCTACTTATTTGCAGGTCTGCACAAATGCTAAAGCGAGAGAAGTGCAAACAAAGAGTTTGGAAATGTTAATGTTCCTGGCCGTACTCCCGGGAAAAAAGATGTTGGCTGCCATTCAAAGTGCAGCATCTTGGGCATAAATCATTGGTCACACAGCAAGTGTTTTTACCATCACTGTGTATACTGCTATGTGTCTTTAATGGATTGTGACTGGCTGTTTTGTAGAGTCATGCTTTTGGCGTATAAGGCCTGATGTGTTTTATCTACATCACCTCGGTCCAGTCGGCCGAGGAAAAACACGAGAAGAGAACAGAAGGTTATACTCTTCAAAGGTATTCCTGGCTTTAGGTGACCAGTGGTAGCCTGAAAGAGCAATTTTTGCTTACATAACATTATGGATGCATGTCAGCAGAAAGTTTCAAAACAAAGTAAATGTCAAAGAAAGCCATAGCCAACAGTCAGTGAACAAAAACAACTTTATGAGTCATTCGGCCAACTCTCATGGTAAAATATATATTTATCTAGATGTACAACAACTGGCCAGCCAGGAAAGCAGTCAAAAGTATATCTGCTAGAAGTTGATTTTATTCCTAAAGCATGTTTGTGTCTTTTGCATCAATCTTTGTTACAATGAAAAGAGTTGGAATTATATTTGGTGTAAAAAGGCTAAAAAAAGCATTTCCTCATGCAGATTTATTTGTCAGTTAATGTTTTTTCCTTCATCTGTTAAATGTGGTAAACACTTCTTTAGTGTCAGTTTAACCCAGCTACTAACAGATGACATGGCACAGCACCAGCACCAAGAACAAATAAATACTGATCTGTCCGGAGGGGCACTGATGTACAACCTATGCCAAATAAAATATGAAACTTATGTGAAGGGTAAAAGTTGGAACTTTTAGGCTTGGACATGTAAAGATGACAGATAGCAAACGCATTAGTAGAAAGATGCTGAAGATAAGGGCTGGCAGGCAAGACAGAAGAGAGGACTTGAGGATGTGGTGAAAGAGGATGTGAGATTGGTTGGTGCGGCAGAGGAAACTGCAATAGACAGAGCAAGATGTCAACATCTAAAAAGGAAAAGATTAAAGAAGAACTTTGGCGTCAGGTTCACAATAAAAATACGCATTCTAGACAACAAAATTAAGGATTATGTTTAATAATAGACATATATCTCCAGGGTCATTCCTGCAACACAACCCACTGGAGACAGATGCTCCCCCAGCTATACATATATCTATATATATATATAGATATATGTCGACAAAATGCAAAGCTGTTTATAGAAGTACTGCATTATTTACTATGACGTCCCCTGAAAACATATTTCAAATCTCAAAATCAGTAAAGCTGCATCATTTGCCTCTTCCAAAGATGAAATGCTGTGCAGAGAACTGTGTTTACTCTCTTGAGTGTTTTGCTAGATGCACTGTAATAACCACTTGATAGCATGATTTAGTCAGTGTCTGCTGGGTCACTCTCATGTGCTGTTGAGATTACCCTTGAAAGCCAAGCCTGCTCCACAGTACATGAATAGTAAGATAATACAATGATGTCTCAAAATGATTTGAGTGAATAACTACTTTAAGTGCATGGCATTTTCAGTGAAACCAGTCAAGACTATTTGTGTTGCACCTTTCCAGAAGATACATAACACAAACCTATGAATCATCTGAATGTTAAGTGATAATGCCAGGTTGTTTAGTTTTTAATTTCACTCCATTTTTGTTAATATGACTAAAAGAAAGCCCCTGTTTGAGTAATAACGCCAGAGTGAGTGTAATGTTAAACATCACCAGGTGGGGGCAGTTGTTTACCATTTAGCCTTGAGCTGTATGACCAGTGAGAATGACAGTAATCAACTGTGTGCACTTGCACCTGAGCTAAATTCAACAGTATCATTCAGTATATCATTTAAGATGGAGTTGACTCACATAGATTATCTCTGAAAGCCCAGCCTGCACCACAGTACATGAATAGAAAGCTAATACAATGATGTCTGAACATTATTGCTTGTGTTCTCTCTGATATAAGTCGCTTTGGACAAAAGCGCCTGCTAAATGACAGTAGGAGTAGTAGTAGATTACACTATAAAAGATAAGTCTTTAATTCACTGCACGTTGATTTTAATGGATTTGTATATATTTTTTTTTAAAGGACTCGTCTTCTGCGTTTGCTCATCTACTTTGCATGACTTGACGTACTAAGACCTATGAGTTCATACACCCGGATGGCCTGAAAGGATGTCCTGGAGTCTAGGTTTTGTAGGTCACAACAGTGATAGAAGATCCAGTGACTGAATTCCTCTCATCTCATTCATCTCCCAGTAAAAACAGACCCACGCCCTATATCCTACTGTGCAAAGCTGACACCATATGGACTGTGGTTGTAGGCCTGAAATAGAGTCAAACGGGACACATTGGGTGTGCTGGGCGCAGATGCACTCTAGCGCCCACACGGTGTGACTCATAGCTACTGTAAACTCACACACCAATCCGCACAAGCGCATGTGCACAAACGAACACTACCTTCTCCCTCCCTGTCTCTCCTGTACACCCCACCTCCCTTTTTTTGTGTCACACAAACTCCCTTTTTCCCCTTTGCAGCAGTGACAGGCCCAGACCCCCGTCAAGCCTAACAGCTGCTTGCCGGATATTGCCACCGAGACGAGGCAAGAGGCCATAGTTGAGGGGATGACGCCGTCACTTTGTGCTGCAGCATCACTTGCCTAAATATAGAGTCAACTCAGAAAAGGTTTTGTCAGAACACACGTCTTGCTTTTCTAAGTTACTCTGATCCCCCCCCCCAACAAAACGGGATGATTGTTAGCTACACACAGTACTGGAGTTGAGGGGGGATGAGGGGGGATGGCATCCGCCCTGAAATAAAAACGGTCAAAATCATCCCCCCTGTAAAACTGCCATCCCCCCTTTCCATCCCTTATGTCATTTCATCAATGAATGTGGTTTTACTGCTATTTCAACATTTAGAGTCATCAACACCAGAAAAATAACTTATTTGACAATTTTCACCTGTTTCAAGTACATTTTCACTTGAAATAAGTAGGAAAATCTGCCAGTGGGACAAGATTTATCTTCTTATTACAAGCAAAACAATCTTGTTCCACTGGCAGATTTTTCTACTTATTTCAAGTGAAAATCTACTTGAAACAGGTGAAAATTGTTGTTTTTTCTTGTCTTGTAATGAGATTTTTTTTACTAAAATGAGACATTTTAACTAGAAATAAGAAACATATTCTTGTTAGGATTTTGAGTTTTTGCAGTGATCCATTTTACTTATCCTGTGAAGGACAGAATCATATTGATAAGTTCAGAAAACTGTTCTTTATTGTTGTGTTTTGATGTATTTGATGTAAGTCCAGTGGATATTTAAAGCTTACAGAAGGCTGCATTTAACTGCTTCTATGTCATTCCTGCAGTATTTCTGCAGGTGTTTTGGTCAGTGCTATTATTTGTAATATATTATATTATTTGTAATCAGCACAAATTATCTGTCCCCATATGATAAAATCCACCATCCCCCCTGATTTTTTTTTACAACTCGAGTAATGGCTACACAGATACTTTAGCTTCTGGACAAAAGTTGTGACTCAGTCTGAATCACAAACACCACTTCAGCTCCAGAGTTGCCCTGCTTGGGTTCCTACACCCTCAGTTTTTGTGATACTGAACTAAAGCTCAGACATCCACAATGGAAGGATGGTAACTGTGCAGCATAATAGAGCCAGAATTAGTGGGTAAACACAAGGCCAAAGCCAGGAGGTGGTTAGGTCAGCTTCAGAAGCCCTCCTGTACAGAATTAACACTGACATTAGCAAGTCCAGCACATAAACTGCTTTATAAAACAACTTGTTCGTTTTTGTAAGATTAAATGTTGTGCAGCTTAAACAAGCTAATCAATTATGTATCATTCTAACCAAGCACACCGTTTCATGCTCACACTTTAAAATGGTGAAATACTTCATTCAATTAATTCATGTGTTTTGGTCCCATGTACATTAAATAATATAACATGGATATTCCACTCATCTAGTTGTCAGTTAGTATTAACGTTACCATGTTAGCTGACACTGGCTCTCCGTACCTCAGAGAATAGACTTTAAAATACTAAATCACTGAATGGTTTAGGACTTAGAGATTTGTTGCTGTCACATCAACCATCCAGACCTCTAAGGTCCTCTGGTTCAGGTCTGCTCTGTGTCCCCAGAATCAAAAACATGGAGAAGCAGCATTCAGCTTTTATGCTCCACAGGTCTGGTCCAAACTTCTAGAAAACTGCAGGAACGCTGAAACCCTCAGTTTCTTTAAATCAAAGTTAAAAACTCCTTTTACTGTTCACAGCTGCTTTTGACTGAATAATTGAAACTATTCTTAATTCTGAAACTTTAAACAGTGTTAATGTTAGTAGCCTAGTCAATTGTAACTGTAGTTTAAGTCTAGCTTTTCTTTACTTTGCCACGGCACTGTGACCTTTTTTTTCCTTATTTACTTTTCATATATTTATTATGTAAAGCACCTTGAACTGCCGTGTTGCTGAAATGTGCTACATAAATAAACTTATCTTGCCTAATGTCACTGAGCTCTTTATTGATGGCATGGGAGCATTTGAAGCTAAATGTAGTACAAATGAAAGTTTAGTGTATTAAACTCTTCATGAAAGACATGTTAGACAGATTTTCCTGAGCACTGTTGCTGAAAACTTTCCTATTATCTCAAACTATCTGACCTTATAGTTCAGGCACTAGCTGAGGGCAACATCGACCGGGTCATGTCTCTGTTTAAAGTCAAATCTATCATGGCAGGTGTTAAAGAAGAACTCAACCTCCTAGGTAATTCAAAAGGAAGTTGTGGTGCAGCAGTTTCTAAAATGACCAACAGAAGACCAGGAAAGGCAAAATCAACTCCTTTTTTATCACCGTACAGGATATACATCGACTAAGTAGTTTCAGTTTTACTGTGGCAAAGATAAAACAGGCTGCCCTGAAAAATTTGTCGTAAAAATTCCAAATAACAGCAATCCTTCAGTCGCCGAAGATCTTGAGGTGCCAGTTTTAACGGTTTATTATGCTGCCGCAATGTTTCACAGTCAAGATGCTTCCAAGACGTGGTGCAATGAAGAAACTCGAGAAGATTCTGTAGAGGATTATTCTTATTACAGAAGATTAATCAACATGCAAGGCATTTAAAAAGCCTCAGGCTAATCTTGAAGAATATGGATTGTCTGTTTCAGCCGTACACGAAAAGGGTGCAGATAAGTGGATACAGAAGATGGATGGATGGATGGATGGATGGCAGGATGGATGGGTGGATGGATGGAGGAAAGATGATCTGCAACTAATGGTGAAGATTAATTTAATTTGAATAAAAGGACAAAAACTTGATTTGGGCTCTGTGCTTATCTTTCTATTCATCGAGTCAATAAAGCAGCTTTTGGCTGTTGCTGTGACCAAATGGAAATGGAAAAAAAAAAGAAAAAAAATCTGACTGAAATTGATTTTATTCTTCTCAGAAAAGCTGAATTTCCAATCAGCCGTTTGCTTGTTTTCTATGGTTTAACATTTGCCAGAGGGGGGCTATCCGTACATCAGCTGCTCTGTAGTCAATTCCTGTCTGATTCCACTTGGGTGAATTTTTCCACTTGTTTCCGTTTATGCAAGCACACACCTGTGGGTGTATTAGGCCGGCTCTCTCACTCATTTATAGGAGACTGTAATAATGGATTCATGGAGTAAATCAATTAATCTGTCACTCATGGGATGAAAGCAGCTCAGCCTTAGTCTTCGGTGTGCACAGGAGATCAGAGCAGACATGGCAGCCTGTGTGACATGCCAAGCTTTCACCCAAGACTTGAATATAGACAAGACACATTTTATAGGAGGCTTTATGAGGTGTTCATTCACTGCACAAATGCACACGTTTCACTCCCACAGATGTTGAGACAACCCCTCATACACACACAGATACACACACACACACACACACACACTACTGCTTGCCGGGGAGGCTGTTGCCAAGGCTCTGAACGAGAGAGCTGATTGGCTGCTTCTGCTCATCACCGGAGGAACTCACCAGTTGGATTGGCTGGCTCCGTAAAAAGAAGCTTTTCAAGATGTTTTCTCATCTGCTGATTTTACCAACTGCTGGATCTCTCATTTGTCTCACTATTGCATGGTGCTCATTCTTTATTAATTTGCTGAGCTTTACATTTTCTTTTCTTTCTCAATTTTTTATTTTGCAGCAGGGTTGAGAGGTTGTTCTCTTTGTTCAAATCTGTCAGTATCATCCTATGAATCACGGATCTTGCCTGAAGAGATCAGAGCTGCTGTTGTGATTGCCACAACTCTTTGTCATTGTCAGGGTGAGGAAACGAGCACATATTGCGATGGAACGATGTTGCATGCACCGATAAAAATCTGCTCTATGGTAACAGTCCACACAAAAGCTTTAGTTCATATGTGTTGATAAGCACCAATGACAAAATATGTCCTCAGCCATGGGGTGAACATCGTTATCCTTTTGCATGACTGGAAGCGTGTGTGTGTGTGTGTGTGTGTGTGTGAGAGACCGTGTGCATGTGTGTGTCACTCCTCTGGCTCTGTGCAAGCAGATATGCGTGTGTGACAGTGCCTCGATGTATGAGCTGAATTAAATAAGGTCACTCAGAGCAAGGCTGACTGCTCCGGCAGCCCTCTCACAAACACACAGACCCCGTCCATGAACACAGGTGGTACGGTTGTTTACGCTCATGCCTCCAGATAAACGCGAAAGGATAAAAGGACATGCATTCAGATAATGAGTGCCTATAGAACGCCACATGATCCTCGTATAGCAGTGGCTTCAATGTTACATATATATTATGGCAGGAACAAGCATGTGAACCCGCTTTAAATGAAAGGTGGCGCAGGCAATACATGGAAAATTTGCAAGAACAAAAGGAACTTTTTTCTTCCATCAAAAATAATGCCTCCAGAGCACATAAGTACCAGTAAAAGTAGAAAAAAAAGACATCTTATGATGGGGTGATGTGGATATTCTTAGTTAACGTAGCTAACGAGTGCCCCCCCCCCGAAGATGTCCTTCAAGATCGTATAAAACATTTCACACTGTCCACACGTAACATACCAAAGGATTGGGGGAAAAAAGCTCAGCTTTGAGTCTGTAAAAACAAGTTTCACTTAAACACAAAAACAATCCAAACACCAAGAGGCTAAATTAATGAATTGTAAAAAGACAAGAAAGCAGCATGCCGAAAAAAAACAAAAACCAGCGACCAACGGCTAAAATCAATCTAGCCTTCGTTAGTGTACAACAAGCCATCAACCCACCATGAACATCTGTGATATGTGGATACAGTGGCGTGCACAAACATTTTGGGGGGCAGGTGCTCAGTGCAAAATAAGGGCACACACGCGGCGTGTGGAACTGCTGGCTGCCTTATAGCAGTTATATATTTGGAAGAAAAAAAAACATAGCATATGGCATGGTATATTTATTTCAATATCTTAATAACATTGTGATAAAACAAATAACTTTGGACGCTGACATTTCTGCCTCTCTGTATGTCCCTCATCTTCCATGCTGGTAGATGGCCTATTGCAGGACAGCAGAGAGAATAGAATATGTTTATTTGAGTAAGACTGATGGTGACAAGAGTCAATGCATTACAACGCTAAGACTCACCACACCAGGCTGTAACTGCCATGGCCTAACTTCAATTTCCTACTACAGATCTGTGCTTTTTAAAGGTTTTTTTTAATAAAATATGTTTTTAACTATTATATATATATATATATATATATATATATATATATATATATATATATATATATATATATATATATATATATATATATATATATATATATATATATGTCTTCCCGTGAGGATTTAATGGACCCATCCCCTCCTTGCTGCTCGTCTCCTCCTCCTCCTCCTCCTCCTCCTTCTCCTCCTCCTCCTCAGAAAAAGAACTAAAGCCAGGGCTTTTCTTTGAAGCAGGGACAGATGTATTTTGCAAACCGAGATGCAAAATGTACGTCCAAAAGAGTGGGAAAACGGCGCCAGACCGGAAAAACTTTTTTTCGGTCGCCAAGCAACTTGCAACAAATATGTACGCGATGCGCGCAGGCGCGCGCTGCTCTGCTCCCTGCTCTGCGCAACCGCGTTCTAGGTGAAAGCCTCTTTGCGCCGTCTTTCGCCCTTTGCCGCCGCACAAACTCGGCGGCCTGCGCCCTGTTGCACGCCGCCGAGCCCGGCGGCAGAGCCTAAGCCCTTGCGCGGCAGCAGGAATGAATGGGAAAGCCCGCGGCGGCTGCCGCTGTGCGCCCTTTATGTGAAAACCGCTTTACGTTGAGGAGGGCACCTGCTTGGTCCAGAGGGCAACGGGCAAGTGCTCTAGCACCACCTGGTGTCTATCTGTGCACGCCACTGTGTGGATAGGACAATTGTCTCTCCAACAGCCACCATGATCTCACTGTATTTAAAAAAAAAAAAAAAAAAAAAAAAAAAAAAAAAAAAAAAAAAAAAAAGAATAAAAAAAAAAAAAACTCACTGTAGAGTGTGTTCTGTTCATTCTCTTGTTTCTGTTGAACAAATACCACTGTTTTTCACTTGTTTCACTTCTTGCAGCAGCCAGTCTTGTTTTATTTCTGTATTATCTGAACTGACAGTTGTCCAAACACTTGGATATTATTTTGTATCTCTTTCAAGTCTTACGCAAAACAATCACTCTTGATCATATCCATCCATCCATTTTCTTTACCTGTTTAATCCTGTGCAGGTCACTGGCTCTGGATCATACAGTACGTCAGCATTGGTCCACTTTAGCAGATGCTTCTTAAGAACAGCAAACTTAAAATGTTAGTCTTTTACCACATGAAGTAACACCAAACCATGTTTCTAAACTCTTTTTGTTAAATGGTGTGCAAACCACTGACTCCAATTAGATTTAGGTAATTAGTCTATGGGTTTAGTTATCTTTACTTCCAGCACTGTGAGTGTTTAATGGGAAGGTTCAATAAAGACAAGAAAGTGTAAGGTATGGTCAAAAGGTCAAAAACAGACTTCAAATTAGGTAATTCCTTGTATTGTAAAGGCTACATGTGGACCAAATACCATTAGCCACCATAAAGGACCAAATCTGGCCCAAAGGCCTAAATACAGAGTAGTAACATGTCTCATGGATACATGGCTGAGTTGGGGCAGACAACATCATGACTCAACCCCATCAGTCACTGCTAAAGCATTATTATCTGTATTGTTTTTTAAATAGAGAAAAACACTTAACAATATGCCATTTGCACTCCTTGTAGGTGAAGTAATACACACAGCAAATCAACTGATAATAAAACATTAAACAGTATTTTTATGTGGCTCTGACCATAAACTGTGCCTTCTGGTGTACAGCTTTAGTGGAGCCCAGCTGTGCGGCGCACAGACCGCCCACTGACCATCATTCTTGACCGTTCTCTAACAGCCATTATCATTTAATCCAGTCAAAAAAAATGTGCAGCAAAACATAAAGTATGAAGAAGAAGCTGACGATCGCCACTTAGCTACAAAGCATATATCTGTTACCTGGCATTGAGGGTAAAATGTATTCTATCACCATTATTCTTTACAAGGGTTGGTGAATGAGCTTGTTTATTTATAGCCGGCCGTGTTCCTTTCCATCAGCGCTGTCACCTGTCGAGTGTTTACTGCACCTCCTTGTTCACCTGTCTGGTGACAGGAATCAGGGTTTAATAACGGGAAGCATTCCACTTCTCACTTTAAGTGCTTGCATTGTCAGCGTCTGCACCGTTCTCGGTTTCCCGGATGTGCAATAAACTCTTTAATGTTTCAATTATGCATTTTAATATTTAGCACAAGAAAGTAAAATTTTAGCATCCAGGGTTTATTGATGCAATGTGACAGCAGAAATAATCCCACACATATGGTTATAAATAAGGTGCCATGAAAGAAGAAGCAGCCTGTCATCCTCCACACCTGTTATACAGTCACTGAATTAATGTGTGGCAGATACGACACGCTGTGCAGCTCTTTAATCACCGGCTGCATGTGTTGTATGGTTATTATAGCTCCTTTCCTGTATGTCAATGGATACATGTCAGCATATGTTTGGAAATTGTGATCCAGAACATTTAAACGCAGGGTAAGGGATTTTTGGATGATGTCTGTTGAAATTTGAATCTGAATATCAACAAAACATGCTGAGCTACCACCTACCTCCCACTCCCTCCAATTTGTCCTAATAATATAAGCCTCAAAGTCTCTTCCCTCTTCACCACTTCATGTGCAAGAGTACAAGCACCAACCTCCCCTCCAGGTTGGCTGGAGCAATGTTTGTAGGCTGCCACCACTCTGGTCATCTCCAATTTATGGAGCAGGGGTGTGTGTATGACCACAGATTTCTTTTAAATGTGAAATCATGGGAAGCTAATGGATTGTGTCCTGGTTTAATTGTACAGAATCCCTTCCATACCTTTTTAATACAGGTCATTGGCAGTACCAGAGCCGCCTGGGAGATTTGCGAGGCCCTGTGCGAAATGGCTGGGGGGGGGGTTTGGGTTTTTCGGGTCGGATAGGGTGTCTATATGCGCAATTTTAATTCTCCAATTAGCAAAATACTGGATATCTTCCCCTGCCTCATCATCATTTGGCTTGCCTTGACGCGGGGCCCCACGGCTGCTTGAGACCCGGTCGGATCGGTGATTTTTGTAACAAATTTATCAAACAAGCCTTTCAGAGAGGCATTAAACTCTTCCATTTTCTTTAGTTTTTTTTCTTTTTTCATCCCCTGATGGAAATTTCCTGAATCTGTCTCGTTCTCTTGACATTGTGTGACAGTTTGTTCCAACTCCACCCGTCTGGATCAGAGCAGCTTGTGTCAATGCGCTTGGTCTGACGCAGTTGTATTGAACAACAGACATTGCACATATATGTATTGATATGCACAGACTAGTACACATTTAGGTCTGTAATGGAACGTGACTGTTGATATTTATAAGGGAAAAAAAAAAAAAAAACGGCCCATAGCGCGAGGCCCCTTGGGGCGCGAGGCCCCGTGCGGTCGCACGGTTCGCACACCCCTTGCGGCGGCCCTGGGTAGTACAGCCTGGATTAGTTTTGGGTTTTTGAATCTTAAGCATGGTAAATGGGTTTGTGTAGAAACTATGCACAGGCCTGCATTGTACCTGTATATTTACCAGTTGTTGATTGTGTCGCTCTGCAATTCCACCATGTTGCATTACAGTTCAATGAAATTGGAGCTTAGTTGTGCTCTTACTGAGAAGTTTAGAGTACCAGGTGGGCTAAAAGTGTACCATATATACTGATAACAAAGACGAGCGCTGGACAGGTTAGTGGTGTTCCTTAGACTTTGTGTTAAAATATCAGTTGTGTTTCCATTACACTTTTGCGGAAAAGAAAACCGAAAGTTCGATAAAAGGTAGCGCTGCAGGGGGTCTGTGTTTCCATTTATCGCTATTTTTTTTAATAAATGTAATTCTCGTAACTCTCCATATATTTGGTCCTGCAAGACTTCTTTTCAAAACAACAAAAAAGAAAATCTCAATGTGAAGAAAAAGGACTGAAACATCTTTGATAAATTATTGCGATTGCTGCTACAGCTGTTGCGAAAATAGCCCGATGAAGGCAGCTGAATGATTATTCAGAGACAAAGCACTTATCTAATGTATAATGATTAAGTAGAATTACAGGACAACTAGATCATAATGAGGCCAAAAATAGCTGAAAACTAGATTTTGATTACTTTGGATTAACCGGCAACATCACATCCAGCTCTGCCAGAGACGTGGAAATTCGCATAAAGCAGTTTATCGAATCACCAAAAAAAAACACCTTGTGGAAGCCTAAAAAGGTTTATGTAATATTTCCATAATAGGATTTGTTTTTTACCATTTGGTTTTGGACAAATCTAGGGGTAATGGAAATGTGCCTAATGCTGATGTGTTGTCTTCCCAGCATTTCTCCAGCCCTCAGGTGTCTAAGGTGACGGGTACTCCTTTCCCCAGGCCTCTGCAGAAAATCAGGGAATCAGAGCAGGTCAAGGCAATACAAGCTGCCATCACTGTCTAGCCTGGTTATGTGCCTGGCTACATCCAAGCTCTCCAACAGGCAGATCATGCAATCTGAGTGGTGTTATGAAACCAAACACAGCTGTTGACTCTTGCTATTACCTGTAGTGTTTCATTGAAGCGAAGAAGTCAGTGACAGTTCCTGTTCTGGACAATTCCCCTGACAGTTTTTCTCCAGCCGGAGTCATCATGACTTTCTCCCATATTATGTGGACCATTAGAAATTGTTCGGAAATGGATAAAATGCTCCTAACAAATTGTTTTTGGTCATCTGTAATGACTATCTTCCAGGAATAAAGATGTTCCTCCAGCATGACTGAAATGAAGCAAAAAACCCAGCATGTCGGGAAATGTCCTATGACACTTCAGGATGAACTTTATAGCTACTCTATAATATATCACCATTTACATTTTAGGAAAGGTTTAACTGAAAGTTAATTAGAAAGTTTGGGCTATAAAGGCCAGGCTCTTTTATAATGTGCCATATACTACGACGGCTTGACCCAGGTGGAAGTCAAAACTGGGTCTTGAAAGTGCAGCAACTTATTCCAATCTCAGCTTTCTTATCGATTAATGTGACCTTTGTTGTTCCTTGTTGAAAAAAATACATTATGCACTTTTTTCAGATAAGGACACCATTTTCTGAGGAGATTTGATTGTATTATACTTTATACCTTGCAGATACAGAAAAAACACAGAACACCCTCCAAAACAACAACTCTCTTTTCAACCATGTCTTTACAACTTTCTTTAAAACAGATGCTTTTAGGTCATGGCCCACACGTCACAGAACCTGCTGTTCTCCTTCTCAGGCTTGGATAAGTCACAGTATTGGGTTATGTTGGAATTTTTAGTTTGATCTTCAATTCAGACACCCATATATGCTCTCAAACACAGAAAATCTTTTTCATATCATGTGTCCTCTTAGGCAGTACGCGCTCTCAGAATAATATATTTCTATGGCTGGCCGAAGCACCAAATACAAAAGAAATTCTGTTCATATCTCAGAGAGATCACTGGCTTTGACAAAATAGCATTATTTGACTCCCTGCAAAGCAGTACAGGCTAGTAGTAATAGCATTTATTTAAATATATATATATATATATATATATATATGAAGAAGGGTATCTTTTTCATTGACAAATCAAGGGGACAGCATTTAAGATGTGCTAAGGACTACTTTATCAAAATTTGGTACACCTGTCATGGATTTGAAATCTAAATCTGAAATCAAAATGTCTGAAATATATGTTTTTCTGCTGTAAAGTTTGATATTCTAACACGGGGGCCAGCCTCAAGGGGTGTTTTGAGGGACTTCCATACTTCCTTGATTGTCTTATGGCACTTTCCCACTAGTACCTACTCAGCCCGACTGGACTCGCCTCGGTTTGGTTCTTTTCCACTAGAGGTCTACCCGTGCCAAGTAGATACTTTTTCTGTAACTACTTTGCGGAGGTTCTAAGCGGCTGAGTCGGCTGTATCTGACGTCATCGCACTACAGGCCACCGATTAGTCGGAGGGATGGAGTCAGACGTCTGAGTGAGGAGGCGGAAATCAGTGAAAGAGCGACTCTGACGGCTTCTTGTTCATTTTATTTGACAAGCAATGGCAGCGCAAAAGTCTGTTTCGTGATCCAACTCTGAGGTGCAGATGTTCATAAACCTGGGGGCTGAAGAGAGAATTCAAAAGGGATCTAGATGGGTGATAAGGAACGACCAGATCCGCCAGGAGCTCTGTCACTTCATAGCTGCTCGCGGCTACCAACTGACTTTTCAGCAGCGCTGACACAAAAATCAAAAAGCCTCGCCGCTTGAAGCTTCTCTCACTCTCATTTTTTAACTTGATATCGAACACAAGCAACAGACCCAGCAGCACAAATATCATCTCCTCCATGTTCTACATCTTTAGTGTTGTTATCTTCTTTGTTTAGATCACACAATCAAATACGTCACAGCAGCTTCACTCCAACCTCCTACTTCTGCTCCAGGTGCTGAATTGTTATGGAAAAGAAACCAGGCCGAGTTGAGTCGAGCCGAGATGAGATGAGTAGAGCCGAGTAGGTGATAGTGGAAAAGTGCAGCAAGGGGCTACATCTGCCTTAGTTTAGAAAGGCAGATGTAGCCCCCTTGTGATCATGCACAACAACAACAAAACCCTACCGGCTAGCTATTGGCCACCGGCTAACATGATTGCTAAGTATGGAAGACTTTGTGAGCATGAAATCAGATGAATATTATTACACTGGAGCAAACGATCTAGAGCCATATTTCTGTTTGCCAGAATACACCGAGGGCTGATTGAAAACAAATGTATGTTTTGGCTAGCTGATGGACTTGACTAATATTTCAATCGGTCTGATTACATGTTATCCAGCAACAGTGCAGCTCTAGGCAGTCATTCCATCCAGGTGATGGTGCTCTGCCAAAATAACGTTTCTAATATGTGTCTGTTTACACTATTGTTATTTCTCATTTGTGTCTGACATTGGATAAATGCATGAGTCACAAAATGTAAATTAAACTATTTTGGTGTTATTAGGAAGTTAAGGCTGGGTGTAACAATTCCCTTCAAGTGACTATGCTAAGATTGGCTAGCGGGGAAATTGTCAGATAGGATTATATCAAACTCTGGGATTGACTGCAAAAAGCTAATTCCAAAAATATATCCCTTTAATGCATCATTGCACATTTTTTGAGTTATTCCATGACAATACAAAATAAAATTAGAAGTGTTAGAAAGTGCTTTACTGGAAGGGATAAGGTGAGCTCGGTCAAAAGAGTCAATTTAAAGATTTGAAGGCAGCTCCAGACTTTGTGTGCCTGAGTTCAGTGGGTGTGAAATGGAGGCTGCAGTGGAACATGATGACAGTGATGCTGCATAACTACATTGTGGTCTGCTGAATATGAACTGAATCAATACATGACACAAGTCTACATCTCCCTCGATGTATCAGTCTCAGAGCGCAGATCTGAGCAGAAGGTGAATCTGCAGGCAACAATCAATGTAACATTATCCACCACACTGACATTGACATCCTCACTGAGTCACAAATGTGCAACATTGCTGTACAAGGCAACTCTATTTGGGAGAAACGTCAAGTTGAAGGGCATTTATTTCAACCTCAAGCTGTAAAACATGATGTTCACTCGTTTAAAAACAGCACACATGCAGTTATATCATTTTAGCAGCGGTTGAGTCAATCATTTCATTTAGGGCCTGATCTTTAGGTTTGAATAATATCCTTGGAGGAAAAGAAAAATCAATAATATAGTTCTTTGTTGTAATTCTGCCCACTCTCCGTTCTGAGTGCTTTTGAATCCATCTTTTCTGTTTTTCCCTTTTAAATTACATGCATGATACACACCCTTTTCTTTCAGTGTCTCAGACTCTTGTGTAACACCAAGTTTCTGTCATTCCTTTGTTTTTTTCTCTCCTCCTTCTTTTCATTCACATAGCAAAAACCCTCTGTTTTCAATTCTCACGAGCATTGTATGCAAATATAAAGTACTTCTAGTACACTGTTCATTGCACTAAAAGTGGGTTAACAAAAGGAATTGGTACGCATGCACATTTTAAGCTGTGTAGTTAGTTAATTCATTGACAACTTCATTTATGAAGGGGTAGCTTTGAAATAAAACAATTTAAACAATATTATGATAAAAAAGAGCAACCACTGTTGTGGATGTTTGCGCATCACTACAGCTACGCCACAGCTCAATAACCACTGATCAACATGAATTAATTCTCTGTCATACTTCACAGTTTATTTTAAAGCTACTGAGTTAATCCATGCCCTTTTCCTAACTAACCGAACAAGTCCTTTGTCACATAAATATTATTTTTAAAAGCCACACAACAACAAAATAAAAGGACACCAGTAGAGATCAGTTTGAAGATGTAATTAAACTATGTATGTTTTTCCACCTGATGGCTTACTGTCTTATCTATTAGGGCCCGAGCACTGACAGTGCGAAGGCACTATTGTATCCATAGGAATTTTTCTTGTTTTTGTTTTTATCCTCGTTTTTCTTCCGACGAAAGGAAGGCCTTTTTGCCCCCCTAAACGTGCCCCAGAAATCACCAAATTTTGCACGCAAGCCAGGCCTGGCGAAAAATTTCATATTTAATGGTTTGCATTAATGGGCGTGGCAAAATGGCTCAACAGCGCCCCCTAGAAAACTTTGTGCCTCAAGCCCCACAATACGGTTTGACGTACATGAACAAAAATCGGTACACACCTGTATCATGTCACAACTTAAAGAAAAATCTCTTGGCGCCATGGCCGAAACTGAACAGGAAGTCGGCCATTTTGAATTTATCGTGTAATTTTGGCGCAATTTATACCATTACTTCGGCCGCTTCTTCGCCCGATCCGTAACGTGCACCTACGATGCGGATTACTTTTCTCAGTCAAAAGCCTACTTTCTGCCATAACTTTTGAATGGTTTGACATAAAGACTCGTGGGTGGTGTCATCGGACTCGGTTTTGAGTCTTGACCATAATTGGTGCAAATTAGCCCCGCCCTTTCTTCTGATTGGTCGATATTTGATAGTTCCTATTTTCTGCAATAACTTTTGAATGGTTTGACATAAAGAGTCATGGGTGGTGTCATCGGACTTAGTTTTGAGCCCTTGACCTTTATTGGTGAAAATTGCAGGCGCAAGGGCCCGTTCATCGCTGCTTGCAGCTTTAATTTACCAATTTTAATTGTAAAATTCATCAAACTAATGTCCATAATGACCCACAGTAGCAAAGCCTTGAGAGCACGACAGGTGGATCATGACATGATTGGGCCTTTGGCTTCTTGAGGCAGGTGACAGACGAGAGAACAACTGCTACAAAGTATTTGGGTTAAGGTTCTGTGGGAAGGGCTAAGACTAGAAGTCGACAAACAAGGATCCCACATCTGGCCTTCGCATACGTGCACTGTGATGCTACGTGGATTGAACTGCTGGAGCACACTGGCCTGAAAGTGGTGTACAGTCACAGAGTTATGCAGTGGATAGCGAGGCCCAGGAGGAAGGTTCTTTTGCAGGAGGCAACAGGAATTGTCATGCAACCCCTGATAAGGCAAAGGTCTGTGGTGAATAGGGGTGTAACAATATATCGTGCCACGAAATTTTGCGATACAAAAAACGTCACAATACGTGTCGTGGAGGTGACAAAGTGTATTGTGATATTGGGTTATTAATATTAATCTATTGTGTTGACTAGTAACGCGCATCCGACCACGCGTGCCGACTGCGCCTCGACCCGGGGACCAAAATCTTACTCCGCTCAGAAGAAACTAGTACCGTTTTGTGGTCCCAATCACAGGGCTCTTGCAGGGTTTTGAGCTAACTTTTAAGTCTGGTGTAGAGTTAAGCCTTACCTTAGTACGAGTGTACTTTAATGTCCGCTCAACAGTGTAGGATTTTAGAACATCAACACAACACCTAGTGCTGTATCACTCCGCCCAATCTAAAACATACTAATCACTACAGATAAACTGACTAGTGTCATTATAGTCCCTGATTTACATCAGAATATAAAGAATATATTTATAAAATAATGAACCCTGAATTACCAAAATAACCTTCTTAACAAAAATAAATCTCCTCTTACACTTGAGCATGAATCAATCTTTTTTATGATGTAAAATTGTATGTATTTATTTACTTTTATTTATTTATTTATTTATTTAATTTTAGTTGTTAAATTTCTGGAAAAGAAAAAAGTCAAATCATACATGACAGAAACTATTCAGTTTGTGGCAAAATATTTGTACTTGTATGAAACTGAAGATGCATGATGCAAACCTGACATTTACTTTTAGTTTGTGGAAAATGGTTGGCCTGGCTTTCTCTTTAAAACTTAAACAGTTATAAAGCATTACAAACTGTAACAATAGGGAAAACGTACAGTATTGTTATGTATTTTGTGTCTTTCAAATAAAAGACAATTTTTTCCAGTCATATGTTCCTCATGCAAGGTTGTTAAAAAAATACTGCTATAATATCGTATCGTATCGTTATCGTGACCTCAATATCGTGTATCGTACCATATCGTGAGATTAGTGTATCGTTACACCCCTAGTGGTGAAGGACAGGGGAAATGGGGCCCAAGCGATGAACATCTGTGAGGCCTTCAGACTTGGAGAGAGAAGAGGGATTGTGTCATTTGGGAGAAGTCAGACTGTTTTACAGCTCTCTGCTGAATTTCCTTTTTGGCCCTCAATGCCCCAAAATACTTTGTTGTCCCACTTTTACGTTGAACAGCTTCCAGCTCCAGCTCTTTGGAGGAGGCCTGTCCTATGGCCTCTCCTTTAATTTTAAGTTTTGACCTCTAAAGCACTTTATCAGTCTAGGAAGTTTCTTTTAAATCCTTTTGTGTCTTTATTAATGCTTTTTGCACACATCGCTCATCAATAAACGTGTGCCTGTCTGTTATAAAAAAAATCTAAGTTTTGCTGAGAGTAATTGTGAGTTTGTTGCAGTCCTAAAGTTACTCTTATTTGGAATTTAACCCAGCTCCACTGAACATATTATTTTTATTTAATTCACTCTAAACAAAAGTCTAACTTGCCAAACTTCTCCGGGATGGCCTCCATCAAAACAGCTTCTGATCAGACGCGCTGCCAGATCAGAGTGCACTACATTCTCCCAGCCTGAGTCCATCCAAGCAGAAATGAGCAAGAAGAGTCCAACTGGCCTTTACACCAGCACCACTGCTCAGCTTATGTTTTACTCTTGTGAATTGGGTTAATTGCAGCAGTTGCAGTCACTCTTATACAGTACATTTCCCATGGGTGCGATGAGCGTACAGTTTGAGAAAAGATACATGTAGGGTCCCCTCTGAAAACTAAAGCTAACATACAACAACCTAACACCTGTAGTTTGTCAATTGGCCAAAAGGGGACAAATTGATTGTATCTATTGGAGATGACAGGAAAATAATTTCATTGTATGCATGACCTTGGTAAACATTTTCTTATTGAGCTACTTTGATTTACTTAGAAGAGCACGTTTTAATTTTTCTTAATCCCAGTAGGGGATAAATTACTGTGGTGAAGATGAAATCATATTTATTTGGTTCACATTATGTAGAGATAAGTATGAACATACGCCCTGAACATGTTCTTTTTAGTACATTAATACTGCATGCTGACTTAGACCAACTGAAACTGACCTCATGTGTGATTAAAAAATGTGTCTGTTGGGCAGACCTGGGGTTATAATGTTAACATTTTTTGTAATATTTCATTTACGTAACTACTTCAACTGAAATGACATATTTTTACGTTGAAAACCTGTTAGCGTCACCATGGCAGAGTAATGCCAGTGCCCTTCTTCTATTGCATTACACAAGTAAATTGACAACGGGAACCATGATAACAGAGGGACCAGAAAACTTTCTTTCAGACAAACTAAAGTGCTGCTGTGCACTGCGAAAATAGACCTTGTACCGTAGATATAGTAAAAGAAATGCAAAGATTTCACACCTGAAAAGTTCAGGGGACGCAACCTTTATCCTGAAGAGATTTTATGCTTTTATTATGTCACTTTACTGGGAACCCTTCTCACCCCCAACTCATCAGAAATGGCTTTTTGGTTAAGTCTGCTTGTCATTGCTTTGTTAATGGACAGCATTAAACTTTAGTGGGAACCAGGATAGTTTTACAGGGCGTCAATCTTTGCCATGAGTTTGATCATCAGGGACAGCTCTGAAACTAGTCCCTGCTCATGGTTAGGTACTCAGGAGCTCAGAAAAACTAATGATGCTGGTGTTCTGGGAGGGGCTTGGCGTGGTGCTTGGAAACACCATTGCTGTGTATTAACAGCAAACAGTAGTTTTTCTTTGTTTACACCTACAAATAAATAAAAAAGCTTACAAACAGTGAAAGTGGTGCATTTCTACCATCAGAAGGTATGGTCAGTAGATCCTACCGAGTTCGTCACTTTAAATGGGGACACAACAGCTGAGCCTGTTACAAATCTAGCCTCTTATTTCACCCATGCCCCCCATAGATGCCAGGAGATTGTTTGCTAAATGTTGTCTACTAATAATGTCCATGTTACGAGATGTATTTGTTATAACCCAGACAAATTAGGAAATTATACATATCAAAAAAATACAAAATTACATACAAAAAATACAAAATACAAATACAAAAAAAAAAACATCCCTAAACACACACACACACACACACACCCCCCCCCCCCCACACACACACACACACACACACACACACACACACACACACACACACACACACACACACACACACACACACACACACACACACACACACACACACACACACACACAATGTTAAACTTTGATTGATTGATATTTTCAATGAGCAGATTTGGATATCAGACATTATTACAATCTAGTTAAAAGAACTGAAGAGACAGAGCTTTGCTAAATGCAAAAGACTTCAAATTGGATCAAATTGCCTGAGTTTTAACTAAGACAACTTTCCACTGCATCTTAAATGAATTTCTACTTTTTTTGTCTTTATTTCTCCTGACTGACACATTAGTTCATTTATATTGTTGTAGGAATTTCCTGGAAATATACAGTACAATTCATTACCCAGCTTCTTCTCAGAGATATCTTTCGTTGCTCTCATTCAAACTGGTCTTCATTAATCTGCTGTTCGTCCACTCATTGACAGAGAACATTTGAAGAAAAGAAAAGAAAAGAAAAGAAAATCATTAAGAAGATTTTCACACTCCCAAAACAATTTCACTGGATGAGTTACAGACCTCTCCCAAATGTAAGAGGTCAGGTGACAGGTTTAATTATGATGCTTTATTTAACAAAAACAAAAGCCACTACCAAAGCAGGATAGTTAAAAGCTCTATGTTCAAAGCTTACAAAACACCACAAGAATATTCATAGACAGGCTGGGAACAGAACAACCAGGAAAGGAAAGAAGAAGACAGAAGAAGGAAAACACAGAACTAAATGAACATATGATCAGACAAGCTGATATACAGGTGTAGACAATCAAGACAGATTATACCAACAAGCCAAAGGACACACCAGGGGAAAACACTAAAAATAACACAGGAAATCTAGTCACGAGTCCCAAAGTAAAAGAAAACCAGTAGCTACACTAAAGGCAAAATGCAACAACAAAAAACTAAGCAAGACTAAATGACAAAACCTGTCCACAGTGTTACTGTATTTATTCATCTGGACCAGAAGACAGTTCATTATCAAAATACTCTGGCAATAAAAAAAAATGGGTATCTCTGAAAGGTGCTGGATATTTTACTATATCAACTTTCAGTTTTGAACTAATCTATAGTGGCAAATATAGCTATGGATACTACAACTGTTTTTCAAATCAGACTGTAAACATTTTTATTTCTGCAAAAATCTGAGTGGTCAAGGGAGATTTACCCACTGTCAGAGCTAACCGTTAGTGGAATTACGATTTTATTTAGTTCTGTGTTCGATTCGTACGAGCAATCTGGAACTGGCTGTTGATCTTGATGCCTAAAGCCATTGCCCTCACCTCAGTCGTCATGTTAGTTGGGACTCCAGTCTACTTCATAAGTCAATAAGTGAAGCTAGTGGTTCTGACAAGATGGCAGGATATGGCAGCATCAGAGTGATGCTGAGAACACCTTGAATGAAGAATAACAATGAGACAGCAGTGGTCTAATGAGGTCAAGTGAGTTGTTTCTCACCGTCCTCCTCACTACGGGTCACATGTCAAGAACATCAGCAGACGTTACACGCAGCGCCTCTTCACAACTGCTGTCTGCTCTCATGTATAAGCACATGCATGGATGTATTGTATGTACAGTGGGGAGAACAAGTATTTGATACACTGCCGATTTTGCAGGTTTTCCCACTTGCAAAGCATGTAGAAGTCTGTCATTTTTATCATAGGTACTCTTCAACTGTGAGTGATGGAATCTAAAAAAAAATCCTGAAAATCACATTGTATGATTTTTAAGTAATTAATTTGTATTTTATTGCATGACATAAGTATTTGATCACCTGTCAACCAGTAAGACTTCCGTCTCTCACAGACCTGTTAGTTCTTCTTTAAGAAGCCCTCCTGTTCTCCACTCATTACCTGTATTAACTGCACCTGTTTGAACTCGTTACCTGTATAAAAGACACCTGTCCACACACTCAATCAAACAAACTCCAACCTCTCCACAATGGCCAAGACCAGAGAGCTGTGTAAGGACATCAGGGATAAAATTGTAGACCTGCACAAGGCTGGGATGGGCTACAGGACAATAGGCAAGCAGCTTGGTGAGAAGGCAACAACTGTTGGCGCAATTATTAGAAAATGGAAGAAGTTCAAGATGACGGTCAATCTCCCTCGGTCTGGGGCTCCATGCAAAATCTCACCTGGTGGGGCATCAATGATCATGAGGAAGGTGAGGGATCAGCCCAGAACTACACGGCAGGACCTGGTCAATGACCTGAAGAGAGCTGGGACCACAGTCTCAAAGAAAACCATAAGTAACACACTACGCCGTCATGGATTAAAATCCTGCAGCGCACGCAAGGTCCCCCTGCTCAAGCCAGTGCATGTCAAGGCCCGTCTGAAGTTTGCCAATGACCATCTGGATGATCCAGAGGAGGAATGGAAGAAGGTCATGTGGTCTGATGAGACTAAAATAGAGCTTTTTGGTCTAAACTCCATTCGCCGTGTTTGGAGGAAGAAGAAGGATGAGTACAACCCCAAGAACACCATCCCAACCGTGAAGCATGGAGGTGGAAACATCATTCTTTGGGGATGCTTTTCTGCAAAGGGGACAGGACGACTGCACCGTATTGAGGGGAGGATGGATGGGGCCATGTATCGCGAGATCTTGGCCAACAACCTCCTTCCCTCAGTCAGAGCATTGAAGATGGGTCGTGGCTGGGTCTTCCAGCATGACAACGACCCGAAACACACAGCCAGGGCAACTAAGGAGTGGCTCCGTAAGAAGCATTTCAAGGTCCTGGAGTGGCCTAGCCAGTCTCCAGACCTGAACCCAATAGAAAATCTTTGGAGGGAGCTGAAAGTCCGTATTGCCCAACGACAGCCCCGAAACCTGAAGGATCTGGAGAAGATCTGTATGGAGGAGTGGGCCAAAATCCCTGCTGCAGTGTGTGCAAACCTGGTCAAGAACTACAGGAAACGTCTGATCTCTGTAATTGCAAACAAAGGTTTCTGTACCAAATATTAAGTTCTGTTTTTCTGATGTATCAAATATTTATGTCATACAATAAAATGCAAATTAATTACTTAAAAATCATACAATGTGATTTTCTGGATTTTGTTTTTAGATTCCATCACTCACAGTTGAAGAGTACCTATGATAAAAATTACAGACTTCTACATGCTTTTCAAGTGGGAAAACTTGCAAAATCGGCAGTGTATCAAATACTTGTTCTCCCCACTGTACATGCTATTTTAGATGGAAAAAAAACCTAAATGTAAATAGCTTTTGCTTTTTTGAAACATAAGTAGGTGAATACCATGACTTTATTTCAATGCCAAATAAATTTTAATGCTGAAGAGGAATACGAGAGACCCCGTGACCCTGCAAAGGATAAACGTGTATAGAAAATAGATGGATGGAAGGAATACAAGAGAACTTCCTGGAGAAATGTTAGCAAACTCATGACCTAGACGTACACCAGTACACTAGTTGGAGACGGGCAAACCTTGACATGATGCAGTGCCACAGTGTGCTTTATGTCAGTTTTCTTGACTACAGAAGAGGAAAAAATAAGACAATCAACATTTCCCGACCAGTGATGTTGTTAGGGTCCCACATTTTAGTAAAAGGAATCCAAACAAAACACGAGCATGTTATGAACTTGAACAGACACCTGGTTTAGAAGTATATCTTATTAGAGGTACAAACTTAAAGAATTCCCCAAACATAACGTTAGCGGTTGATAAAACTGTTGAAATAAATGCTTCCACAAAATCAGTCTAAAAAACATTGCAGAAAAACATCAAGGATAATCCACTGTCTGTTTTAATTGGCTACATTTTCTCACGGGCATCATTTCTAGAGAAAATTACCGTACTGTCTGGCTGAAAATGTTTTGAGTTTCAAAAGGTTCAAATAAAAGCTGCTAGTAGACTGAAGCCCACATCTGTGTATGAAAATAACAAAATAATCATTAGAATATTATACAAAGCAAATCCAAAGTACAACTTTAGCTAGATGTATTATTTCAATAATCTGTTGAACATGAATCCCTATATTTACATAAATGTCCACTGTGCTCGTCAAGCTGAAAGGATTACTATGTAAGCATTTAACTCCCGACTAAATGGGGGCAGCATATTATTGGAAAGTTGATGAGCAATGCACAAAAAAAAGTGCTCCATTACCAGTCTTCCCCCTGCTCCCACTAGGCATGTTTTGCAGTTGCAGCAGAGATTACAAATACAGTGTAATGATGCCGTCATAACTTACTGTGTAAATAACGCATGTCAGTAATTTGCCTTCTCACTAACTGGGAAGGAACTTTACCAATTCTAAATCATATTTTGTGTATTTCTTATCTCCATTGGGGGAAGTAATGCCTCTATTGTTAATGCCTCCTTCTCTTCAAAACCCAACTGGTCTCCATCTATTATCCTTACAAGTTTCTATCCTTTCTATATCATTTCTATCCATTCCAAACTAATAAAAGGCATTCAATTCAATTCAATTAAAGGTCATGGGGGGGTTTGGAACCTATCACAGGTCAACCTCTCTTTGGGTTAGACCTTGGACTGATAGCCAGTCCATCACAGGGCAAAATACAGATGAGCAACCACAAACACCCACACTCACCAATTACCTTGACATACATGTTTTTGAACTGTAGGAGGAAGCCGGAGCGTACAGAGAACAACCCTGCCTGAATTCGAACCAGGAACTTTCTTGCCACGAGGCACCAGGCCCATACCTGTCAAGATTTGGATTTAAAAATACAGGAAATTTTCCGCCGCTGTCTCACTAGCGCAACCGAGGTCCATTATTACATTTTAAGACAGATTTACGAGAAATCTAAAATAACTATCTGTCAACCACTTACAAATTACAATTATGTGCTCAGAATCTGATAGTTCTACCTTTGTTGACACTGAAATGCTGTTGACATTCCCATGTATGTAATTCCTATAATAGAGCTTCAATGAAAACACAAGGGGAATTAAAGCACACCTATTTATTTTAAATGTTTTTTGGTTTATTTACACATTGATCGTCTTCAAGTGAAACATTAATTATTATTTATTTTCTTCATGTGGCTCTCTGGCGCCGCCCTGGCGGCGCTGGCGGACATCGTTCCTTCCCCGTGAGAGACACTAAAAACAGTTACACATCTTTCAGAACGGGTAACTGAGCCACATCCTGCTCCTCTTTAGGAAAGTAAATTCAGTTTCCCATTTTTAGAGATATTTACACGAAGTCGTCGCTTCTTGGGCAGAAAAGCCCTTTCTCTTGTTACATCCATCCATCTGATTTGTTGTTCCGAGTTTGTTCCTGTTGTCGCTACTAACCTCGCGGGAACGGCCCCCCAGGCTACAGCAGTTCTCACGAGGCTAATGACAATTCAGTTTGCAGTTTAAAAATTATTATATTATAAAACGGGAAATTTACGGGAAAATACTAATACGGGAGGACGGCGGGAAAGAGGGGTAAAATACAATAGTTTCCTGGCCAAAACGGGAGACTTGACAGGTATGACCAGGCCTAACCACCAATCCAGACCACACTGTCAACAACAAACATAGGAACTGAGATGTACAGTAACAACTTGCAAAACACAAGTTATTTGAAAATGAACATAGGGAAGAAACAACAGTGTAAGCTGTACTATGATTAGTGAAGAACACAAACACAGAATCAGAAAATACATTTAATATGGATAAAGGACTAAATTATCAGCATTTTGTGTAGATTGTGCTGCAGATATACAAATACACACTCAATCAGTGTATCCTCCTCTTTTTTTATTTGAATGTACAAAAAAATGGACCAAACTCTACAATAACTTCCATCACCTCCAGTTGGACAAAGCAGTGTTACAGACTTGCTGGTCTGGTCCCACCCGTAATCACAGTCAGCACAGTATTTTCAATGGGGTCTTTCACCAACACAGCAGCTCAATGTGTGTAATGTGGGATCAGATTGTTATCATTATTTTTTATATTCTTACTCAGTTGCTTGATTTTGTACAAAACACCTTTGAAACTGATCATTTAAAAAAAATCTTATTGTATCTTTACAGATAGTATGGTGAGGTTGCCCAAAATAGAATAATAATAAAAAAAAAAAATCAACATGTTTGTGTAGTTGAGTCTTAATTTTGCAGCTGGGTTCATCATTTTAACGGAGACCTAGTGTTGACAATGTCAAGTTGTTTTTCTTGTTATTATTTGGAAGTAGTGTGAAAACTGCCAGCTCTTGCTCACTCGTAGGTATGGCGTTACCATGGCAATGAGGCTTATCTGTGCAGAGGTGAGTTTGTCAGCCCCAAAGCTTTAAACAAGCTTCTGCATGACGACCAATAATAAAATGCTGGAGAAAAAAAAGATATTTGTTAGGTCAAACCTACTTCATGCAGTGATTAAAAACAACCCAGTAAGGTAATATTCAAAGAAATATATTGTCCAAATCCAGACAGTTTATGGAAGTGAGATTTTATTTTCAGCATGCCAAACCCAGCAGTATTATTTAGCAGTAACTACTACAGCCTCTGAAAAAACAGAGAATCCAGGGACGCGCACTTTCCCAACACTGTTCAGTTTCATATCATAAACCTCACAGAGGTCAGCAAGTACAAACAGTATTGCAGAAACACACTCATCCATCCTCACATTTCTGAACGAATTTGAGCTATTCTGATACATTTAGTAAAGGTAAAAAAAGAAAGGGGTTGAAATGGAGTTTACAACTATACATACATTTGATTTGCATTTCCCAGATTGATACACAGACCATAGAGAATATCTTTTATATTCTGCATTAATCAACAAAAGATTACATTATGGAAATACATTTGATGAGATGCTTCTCCCTCACTGCAAACAACCCAGGAGAGTGTGATGCAGCCAAAAAAAAAAAAAAAAAACCCAAAAAACAAAACAAAACAAAAAACTTGCTCCCTGACAGACTATGAACTCCAACTGATGTACTATTTCAGGTGCCAAAAAATACCAGTCTCCACTGTCGTATTGCTTCTTTCACTGTTATGAAATGTTCACTACAATCAGTGAGAGCCAGAGAGTCACTATGACAACAGCGCCTGACGTCTTGGAAAAACAACGCTGCAAATGGGGACAGCATGGTCGCTGCAACCCTCTGCCACAAAGGCCCATTTACCCTTCTTGACCATAGAGTGTGTTAATTTAATTCAGATCATCTTTTCCCATTTTTTTTCCCACGCTTCTACAAAAGGAGCCTAATTGCATATTCAGAGACAGACAATGAGTTTTCCTTCATCTATTAAGCTTTGCATCAGTGGAAATGAATGCGGGACTCATTTATGTCTCTTTGATCCCACATCTCATCGTTCATCACAGTGGCTTCGTTTCCCTTTCAAAACAGCAAAATCCTCTGTTCTGATACCATGATTTACAGGTACTACATGATGAAACCGGACAAGGTGATATGGAGATGAGAATGATCAGCAGGCGGGAGGAGAGTAGTTCCAGCCCGTAACTCATTTCCACATCCTCTTCCCCTTCTTCTAAATAAGAGAGTAATAACTCAAGTCTTAGCGTCCTCAGGTGAGTGCATAGCCTTGGTTTGGAGCATGTTGGGCTCAAGGATGTCCTCATGGCTCAATGTGAACGTCGATGATATTTTGCATCCCAGCCAAAGAACGACGGATGCCTGTCAGGAACTGTTGAAGCGTTCAAGAATGCCAGGCAGAAATACAAATCGTGGGAACATTGTGCAGCCTTACATTTGCAGGGTGTTGCAGTTAATCATGTCTCTGCAACCACAGGCGCTTCTTGAATGTTGTGCTTTGAAACTGCAGGAGAGTACCTTGAGGAACATAGCAGACATAATACAATGAGGTAATGTATCCATTACCCAGATTAGTATTCCTGGTGTTCCTCTTTGTCAGAGCTTCCTGTAATTCCCCAAAGGCTTCCCTGAACCAAATTACCTGAAGTGGTCACAAGCTTCTGGACTTGTAGGTAAAACTAGGAGCAAAATAAGGTTAATTTGCAGCCAAACGCCTTGAAATCAGCAAAAGTCATCTCTGAGATTGCCAAGGAGAGAGAGGTGGAGTATTTGTTTTTGGTGTGAGGAGAAAACAAATTAACAGAAGAGGCAGAGGTGAAAAAAGGGATGAGATCAGTTGTAGGCCAGAAAAAAACCCTACCAATTAAGCGGTGAGGTGGGAGTGGAGGGATTCGTCTGTGCTGTGTGTGTGCTTTGCAGAGAGAAAGAAGCCACTAAACTGGTTGTGATTGCTCACCTGTGCCACCTCACACATGCTGCGGCTTATGTAAGGTTTGATTACTGCACCAGTGAAGTGGTTCTAATCAAACAGGGTAAAGGGAAAAAAACACCTGATCCTCTGTAATTCGATCAGCTCCTGACTGACACTGGTACCACATGCATATAGAGCCCAAACTGCACTTTCAATGCACAAATCTTGACTGATTAAAAGTCAAGTCAGGACACTCGATGTGTATCGAGCCAATTCACAACAAAAGTGATCTCACAGCACCTTTATATTCCAATTCAGTACAATTTAATGTACTTTTATGATAATCCCATTTCAGTGGAGTCCACATTTAAACATTATATATTGCCAGCTCGGAACAAAAATACAGCTTAGCAGAGAAAAACAAGTTGTATCAAACTTTCTCCCCTGAACCTGAGAATAATTGCTGATTTTTGAACGCAACAGCCAAACCAAAACTGCAGCAGTTTTATTGGGGCGACCTGACGAAAAGAGAGAGGTTGCAATCCTATATATATTATGATTATATATGATTTTTTTTAATATAAATATATATATATATATATATATATATATATATATATATATATATATATATATATATATATATATATCAAAGTCTTTCTTATAGAAGTACCAAAATATCATAAAGTGTCAAGTAAGTTATTGGTGTAGACATGTGATTTAGTACAAAAAAGTATCCAAATTAAAAAAGTAAAAGCTGGCATACAAAAAAAGACATTTCTAAATCTTCGTATTTTAACTATTGACAGTATGTATTTATTCATTTCCAAAATGGGACCGAGATGACACAAACAAAAGAAAAAATGTAGCTTCCGAAAGTGTGTGAAGTCCTTTTGCAGGACTGTACATCCAGACCTTCACAAATTCATGCCATTCATAAAATAACTGGAATCCCCACTGTGAAGATGGTGAAAAAAAAATCATACAAAATCTCTTATGCTCCGTTGCAGCTTCATCGTATATAAACATGTGAGCGATGATCAGGAAGAAATAAAAACAATAGCATTAGCAATTGGATGAGGTCTTGGAACCATCATGACTGGACAGGTCTTTTTTGGTTTGAATAGAAAAGTCCTGTTATTTTCCATGTGACACTTCAGAGCGTTGAGTATTGTTGGTTTTCTGCACATAAGGAGGTCTGATTTTGAGATTGTCGTTGTCCAGAAGTTCTTCAGAGAAGTTCCTATCACTTTCAATATGCCTCACACAACAAGAACATTTGAAAAAAACTATCTGCAAGATGATCAGAACCTTTCCCCAATTATCTCACAAAGTGCTGTTGGGTTAACATGTGTTAAACCAATACCAAGGAGTTTCCCCCCACTTTCTTTCATGTTAAAATATCAGTTTACATTTCATTGGAGATATGCGATTATTTATACAAAGTGTCATTGTGCTGTCTCCCATGCCCACTGTTGGCAAAAAAATGTGCAAAGTCACTTTGGACTCCCCTCCTAGTCTCGCAATAACTACTTATCGCTTTGCAGCTTTATCTCAAATACAGCAAGGATAGTCAATGACTAAAAACTGGAGGTAGCGTTCAAAAATTGGACATCAAGACAGAGATGACAAAGAAACCCAAGATAGTAACAAAGAACAGAAAACAAAAACGTGACCAAGGTTCATAAAAAATGGCTTAAGATTTATGGTGTCCTGAGGGCGGGAGCATTGCAGTCTGACTGTGGTGTCCGAATCTGCTGCTTTTCAAGAGTGAAACACCGCGTGTGGGTTTCGACGCAACATTAAGTGAACCCATGGACGCTTCAGGTAAATAATTCAGAGATTTCGGCCAATTCCTGAGCACACGTTCATTTTAAACATTGAACAGCATATTGCATATTGCATATTGTACGATCCTTCTGACGAGGATGATAGCAGAAAGGACAAGAAATGGGGAGAAATGCATATTTTAGCAAGCGTCTTTCTGTGTGGTTCTCATGTTATCCCAAAACTAGCACAGGTTGGAAGCGTCCCCCGTCTGAAACACCCCCGTAGGACCAGAGGTCATGCTGAAGATGGTGCAAAACTGTGGAGCTTCTACGCCCGGTGGGACCCAGGTGTTTATCTTCACATTGTCTGGACAGTAGTACAGAACATGACCACATAACCAAACAACTGAAACTTTGTGGAAAAAACCCACTGCTGCAGCTGACGATGCAATCACTACAGTATTCCATAGATCACACTTCACCTGGATCCTAAAATTAATTCACAGTTGTAAAAAAACAGAAAAAAATACCTAACCAACCCCCTGCTAAATTGCAGATTTTGCAGTCTATAATGGAGCAGCCTTGCCAATGCAGCCATCAATATCTCTTCATCTAATAAATGCACAGTTTTGCAAAGTAAAATTGTGTTTCATTCATAGTTGCCAGCAGGGCAATATTGAAACCTATTGATTGTCTGAGCTTGGACTTGCCTCCGGCCATTGGTTTCGGGATGAGACGGGATCAGCACAAACAACCAAATGAGCGCCGTGAAGGGGGTGTCACCGGCCGCAACTCCGCAGAGTTTTCAGCGTCAACATGTGCCGGCGATTGACCTTGAAGCCACGCTCAAGCTCACACTTGAAAATACCCTTGAAAGGGGAAGGAGTGGGCGGCTGGCTGGGAGGATGGGAGGAGGCGTGGTGGAAAGGGAGGCAAGGTGAGGGGAACGGAAAAGAAAAAGAAATACAGAGGAAGGTTGGCAGGGTGTGTATTTAAAGAGCTGGAGATACCGGGAAGGATATATAGCAGGAGTATTTGTGTGTGTGTGGAGAGGGGAGAGGGAGGAGAGGGAGGAGTAAAAAAAAAAAAAAAAGATCCCAGAAAGGTCACTAGACAAAAATGATGAAGTCATCTCTATTAGATTTTCTGCAGCTGCAGCCCGGATGAAGGCTGGCTGTTTTCCAGAGAGGTGAGCTGCCTCTACCTGCTCCCAGAGCTCCTCCAGCTCCAGCAGCCCACTTATTTTGAATTCGCACAGAATTTTAATAACTTCTAAGGCCACGTTGAATTTACGCTGCATCTTTGAAAAAAGGGACCACAAACATCTTTGGGAAGCATACTGTACCTGCTGACATAACAGAAGTAATTAGATTTTAAAAGTATTTTTCTTTTCTCCACCTGTGGACGTGGTTTCCATCTGGCTGGCTGTCTCCAATGTCTAGAGGCACTTTGTGAAAAATCCAATAATTGTTCCCCAGAAGTTTGGACACCGGCTTCCTCCGGGCTCCTGCATCCGCTCCCCCTACTCACCTCTGCGGCTGCTGAACTACTGATGCAACAAATAGGCAATCCTCTCCGCGGCCCAGGGAAGCTTTAGGTCTGAAGCCTACACAGGGAGGACCTTTCCACTGTTTGTAGAAACTTCTGTAGAAGCAGCCTCTTAACTTAATTACATTGTTTTTGCAGCAATAGCAGCAAACATATTCAAAGAGCTTTCAGAATCTTTTTACGGGTTAGTAATATCAAACTTTTGGCTTTTTGTGTTAAAAGAGGGAGAAAAACCCATCCCACAACAGTGGGGGAAACAAAAGGTCGTGCATAATTAAATTCAAATGCCCAATTTGTTTTTGTGCCGTAGTTTTTTAAGCAATTGCAGGCGTTATGCTAATAAGAACTAGTTGCACTGCTGGTTAGCATGCAGCTAAAATGCAGCTGCATCTATAACACGGTAAGTACACTGAGATTTTAATCCAAATTTTATCTACAAGTTGAGTATGATTTTACCGTCACAACAGAGGCAGGTTTAGATGATCACCTGGAAACAGGAAGTACGCTATAATATCAACATTAACCCCTGTGGAGTCACACCACATGTCAATCAAAGTAAGCAGTAGAACCAGAAAAAGCCGCTGCAATTAGCCAAAGCGGGGTTCATATGAACCGCTGATCTCTTTGCATAGTTTCATCACATGTGATAATGGATAAATATTGGCTAAACTGACTATCAATCAAAAGCTTCATTAGCTTCATTTTAGAAATAAATCTTTACATAAATTCACCTGTTGTGGTACAAATGAGAAAATGGTTGATTGACGTTCATTTCTGTTGTAAACATTTTAACATGGGAGTCAACAGATATGGACTCATTCTTGGAGTCCGCTTCCCAAAAGACTTGCTGCTCACTGCAGGATGTTCAAGCAAGCAAAGGCTACTGTAAACACACTTAGATGAGCTGATGGGACACAGGTGCAGGCAATAAATGGCTGATAATAAAGACCGAGCAAATGTAACTGATCCACCAAATCAATATCCACCCCAGTCTCACGCCAAACTGCTCTCACTGCCCTCACTGCAGCAACCAATCATCGTTACGTGTCCCAAGCCCAGACAAATGAGGAGGGTTGCATCTGGAAGGGCATCCAATAAAAAAAAAAACAAAACAAAACAAAAAAACTATACAAAATCACAATCTGCCGTGGCAACCTCTACAAAAGGGAACATCTGAAAGACAGGGGAGGGAGGCTACATGTGTAACAGCAAACCAAGAACATCATTAACCTGAAATTGAAATTTAACAAGAGAGCTAAACACGCAGCAAATAATCTGAAGGTCAAATTTCCAGACCATGACAGAAATAGAAATCAATAACAGCTCAAAAACTGAAATTAAACATCAGACCATGTATCAACCGGTATAATTAAAATCTGTGTTTAATAGGAGCAGATCCACCTTAACTTCCAGAAGGACATGTGAAGTGGGCTTGGAACGAGACGGCAAGGAATCATTACTGAACTTATTGAGGCAACTCACAAAGACGCTCAAGCACAAGGCCGTATGGAGACCCCGGCGGACCAATTTAACAGCAGGGTTCATGAGCACAGACCCCGCAGCACAGAATTTAAAAGGGCTTATAGACACGGATCAAGGGAGATTTACGAACGGCGCTCGATGAGCAAATGCACACTGAGCGGGACCTGGACCCGGTAAGTCAGGAAATGTCACTGCTCCTGCCAAATCCTCTGACGGTGATAGAAGACACTCAGGACAGTGACAGTCTTCAGCTGTTATTGGTAACCTTATCACGAGAACATCACAACAGTGATGGAGCTAACCTTCATCTGCACTTTAAACCACAGGCCCAAGAAGAGGTGCCACAGGATTTAATAGATCATGTCACTTCATTACATCACGTAGAGGTTTATCAGGTTAAAATGAACCAAGGCGGGCTAGTGTGATGGAAATGTCCGCCCAAACACCATATCATGTCAGTATGAGGTTTGGCTTTGATGCCGATACACTGGAAGACGGACAGCAGTACCATCTGCAAGAGACTGCAGAGATGTCATTGCTGGAAGCTCAACATTCCCATTAAAACTGTAATGTGGAGTACTACAACATGCGACCCGGTGATATTCTGTCCAGAGCCATGCTTTGCTCGAGGAATATATGGCTGGAGCTGATGAGTAATAGGGAGCAGGTGCCCAGCATGTGAAATATTGGGAGATGATGACAGTCGGTGGGCAGGTGAGGAATAGCAAGGTCCAGAGCCACAGGAAGCATGAGTAATGCAGTGAAGAGGGTGAGTCAGATTAAACTTTTTTTTCCTGTTTCACGGCTTTGGGCCACCCACACGGGTGTTCTCACTTTAGTTTGCCTTATTGGACCTCTTTTCAGGATCATGTGCAGAGCAGACACTGATCAGCTGGAGTCCTTTTTTTTTTTTTCTCACTAAAATTCAGGTCCGTGTGAGCAACTAGTTCAAAAGTTCATTTCCAGCTTCGGTGGGACGGTCCCACTGGGACCTACGTATTTGCACGTCTAGACAGCAGAAGAACTTGAAGATGTGTAATAAAACAAATAGAATATCAGCTTTAATTCATTCATTTAGTTGAAATTACAGCAGCTCCAAACTACACCGTCGGAGGTTAACTCGAAACCCCACGGTGATGATTTAACCGCGGCTCACCAGAGGCCCGGCCCACTAAAGCAAGATAAGGTTTTAATCCAGAATATGTCCTTTAGCCTGGATGAATTTAGCCTGGAGTTAGTTGTATGAAAGCAGGGGTGGATAAGTTCATATGGAGATTTATTCTGTGCAGCTCGACCAGGAGTTCTTAATCCTGATGCTCTTTCACTTAACTGTCACTCCAATCGAAAAAAAAAAGTAACTGAAAGACCTTCTGTGTGTATGTTACCTCATTTTCTGTAGCCTGCATTCAATTTTAGCAGGCTTTATAGGCTTAATATTTATATTGATGTCAGAAATGTGTTCACTTAAATATTACCAAGGTTGTTGAGATGATTAGAAGCAAATGAGGTTGCAAACACCTACGATGGAGTGACAAGTTCAGTGGGCCAGGCCCTATTCATGTCCCGTGTGTTTCTCTCACATATTTTGATGTTTTAGATGATTAAGTTGTCATTCTTAGAAGAGCAGTTTGAACTCCTTGGCATTTCCTTACAACCGCCATCATGAAAGGTATTGTTCCTCCAGTGATTGTATCCACTACATGCACTGATTACTTTTTTATTTTCATAATTCAAGATGGTTATCACATCTTTTCTATTAAAAAGCAAGCTCATCATTTCAGTCCAAAAGTGTATTGGTTGGGTTGAACTTAAGGAGAGATGATGTAAAGTTTCTCCATTGCTTTTACATCAACACTTAGAATTCATATTTCATTTATAGTTATGTTGTGTTTTTTGATCGCTTAATCTATTTTTTAATCTCTAACTTTACTTTTTCTGTTTGCAAGTAGCCTTGAAATCTGTGTTTGTAAGGTGGGCTTCTTGTGCATCTTGTGGAGCATGTGAAAGTTGTCAGGCCAATGAATGGGGAGTTTACATTTCTAAAACGCCCCGACAGCACAATTGATAACGGTATGATATGTGTTCTTTGTGGAAAGGACCACCGAAGCAGCCACTTTTTTGTTGTTATATATCAATCTTTTGATCTGCCACAATAATGCAATGAATTCAAAGGAAAACACCAAAAGTTGAGGGCTTTTCTCAGCAATTTTTAGATGAGATTAAAAAAGAGATTAATTAGATTAATTAATTACAGATCTTAATTAATTAATCTCAGCACTAATTATTGGAAGGAGTACGGTGGCTTAGTGGTCAGCACTGTTGCCTAACAGCGAGAAGGTTCTTGGTTTGACTGCTGGTTTGGGTGGGAATCTTTCTGTGTGGAGTTTGCATGTTCTCCCCGTGCTTGCGTGGCTTCCTCCCACAGTCCAAAAACATGCATACTAGGTTATTCGAATTTGCCTGTAGGTGTAACTCTGCCTGTCACCTGTTATGAGCTGGGATAGGCTCCAGCAGACCCCCGTGACCCTGTAAAGGACAAAACGGGTATAGAAAATGGATGCATGGATGGATATTATTTGGGAGTAATTGAGACCATTTCTTATTATTCCCACAAAACTCTAACCAAAAGAGAAATGCAGGACAGTAAAGAGTGATGAGGACAGCTGCGAACAGGACCGTGAAGTTTGGACATGAGTGAGAAGACTCATGCGCTGGACACATCCGAATAAACTGCAGGGTCTAGGGCACACGAAAGAGACTTTGTGAGCAGAAAATGTCTCCACAGCATCCGTGTTCAGGTTAGAGTGATTTACAGTTGCCTTCACCTACATAGTTTAAAAAAACTACCTAAATAGACATATTAAGGCTAAATATGGTCCATGTGAAAGAACTGTGGAAAAATCTTTCATCATGCGTCCAAATTAGCTGTAATTATCTGACCACTGTCACGCTGGTCTTACAACCAAAGACTCGGTGGAATCATTTTCTGCCAGTGCTAGTTATCCTTTGCGATTCAGTCAAAACACATGTGTTCACATGCTGCGATGCAGCTGTTCATGTTTTGCATGGCTTCTCTTTAAAGTGCAGTTACATAGCTTTCCAGTTTGCATTACATGCTTTGCATCAAGACAGCTTTGCAACCACTCTGCGGCAGAGATTTCCACATATCAAACCTGGGTGGAAGATATTGGCTTGATTTTATTATTCCATCTGGCACTTTGACTAGTTGCAGCCACTAATGTTCTTTTGCATGAGTTGTTACAATAGTTGGGAATTTAGCACAGAGATGGTGTTATCAAACTTTCCATGTGACTCTTGGACAGAAGGCTAAAGTTCAGCGACTGTGTTCCACAATCTTAAACTACTCGTATCCAAAATTTCTGGTCAGTGAGGTTTGGCTTGTGCTCACTGCTGCCGATTTCAGTGTGAAGAAGAGTAAAGTGCAGCGTAAGGGCAGTTTTGTTGTAATGATGAAATACATGCTGATGACAATGCTGTTATAGGAGCTGACACGGCATATATATTTCAGAAGGGAGGTCTGCTGGTTTCTGCTTAACCACCCATTTTAACACTCCCCCCTTAACTGCCATCAAAAGCACTATATGGATGTGAGCAAGAAATGTAAGTGTACTCCTTCCATCAGTGAGCTCCTTTGGAAAATCAATGCAGCCTTGCCTTAAGTTTCGACTCAGAGGAAGGATGTATCTAAGTTTTAATGAGTGGCATTCATCTGATCCAAGTCTGCCAAAACCCTCTGCATTTCCAAGAGCCCTCTGCATAACTCGGCTTGATTGGCTGTGATTTTTCAAGCACGGCCATAAGCGGCTGCCAAGCTGGCGTGACATTGTTGAAAATGTCAAGGCAGGTCAGTCAGCACGCTGTCAAACGAAAACCACCAATTACCTCGCAACAAATCGTGTGGCGTGCAGGTTTGCATGCAGATTAGTCTGGGTCATGTTTGATATTTCCAAAAGTCAACGCCTCCTTGAAATCTCTATGGGTCTTTGTTAAAAATCCTGCAGCCCTGTGTCATCAGATGCAGCGAAAACATTCATATGTCTCATAAAAAAGGTTGGCTGCTCAGAGGATATAGACGGGATGCTGTTGTGCAGAGTAAAAGCACCCCGTGTAAAAAAAATATGACTGAATTATTCATAACATCACAGCACTAATAAAGTAACTGTTTTGTGCATTGCGAAAGGTGAGAAGGAACAATGTGAGAGAGGCAGACTGGAAATTCAGTGTGCCTGGAGGCTACGCTATCATGTTATCGTAAACGAGTATTATGAGGGCTCCCCTCGTCTTTCTGCACAAATAAATCACTTCAGTAACATGACCGTAGCATGCTGGCTGACCACAGGCTTTCAACAACAGAAACACCCTCCCCGCGTCCCGCAGTCCAGTTGTACAGACCTGACTGGCAGGAAGCAATTTCAGCGTTGAGTGCAAGCTTTATTGCAGGTTTGGATGGGAGTGAATGGCAGGATGGAGAGCCTGGCAAGTAATACTTTCTGGGTCAGGTGTTCCTTTTAGATCCTGCTCCACATCTCATGGTCATGTAACGGGCAGATGACAACAAAGAAACATGTGAATGAGGACAAATGTGACATTTTTTTATGTTTGAGTTTATATTCAAAGAGTTAGAGCGTTTGTGCTGCATCACACCGGTCATCTAAATTCATTATTGACTGATAATACAGCTGCTGGCAAGGACATTCTGCTGGCAAAATCTCCCCTCCTTACCTTGTTATACAGGAATGTGTTACTGCTCCTGAATTCATTAACTACCACTGGGAATGTATTTTACAAGCCTCTGCAGATTGCCACTGGAAATACTTGGATGTTTTGGTCATTCTCTTTCTTTTTGCTTCTGATATATGTTAATGACTCATAAGCAGAAAGAAAACAAAAACAGTGAGCCTGCAGTGCTATCGACGTGGCTAGAAATTAATTTATGTTCAACTCAACATTAATCAATTTATCACTTTTTAGAAACAGCACCTTTGTCTAACTACATTGGATGTGTCACTATTTGTAGTTCACAGAACATCCTTGAGTCCGCAAAGCAGCCATTCAGAAATTAATTACAGTCTTGCCATGGCTGCTCCATCACTGTGAGCGCGAGCTGTTTTAATTAACATGGTGAGAGCTTAAGTTATCCAGTCAGTTAATTCTCTGTGATGTAGCACGAGCCAATAAATACGCTCATAGTTCACCCAAGTAAACGTGGCTGGAATGTGTGCATACATGCAATGCATTTGTGCATGCATATAATATAAAAACAGTTTACCCCTGACATGCATAGGAAAGTAATGACAAAAACAAGGACAAGACAAGGGATAGGGTCATTAAAAATCTTTGCAGCATCATTAATGCCCAGCTTGGAGAAGCAGGAAAGCGCTGTACAGAGATTGTTAAACCCAGCTATTTTGAGGGCCTGTGTAAGTTTCCAAATTTCCCTTCACTCCTCGGAGACAATCAATAGAAAGGTTTTTTGCAGCGGACAGCCAGGAATACAAAAGGACCTGCGGGTAATAAAAGTCAGTCCCCGATGCTGCCATTTCAATCTCTCAGCTGCTGGTAAACATCATTGATGAGTAAATAAAGAAAAAATGCAGCAGCCTGGCAGCTACTTCTTTCTGCAGGTCAGGATCTGACTTTCATTTATCTTTTGCTGGTTATAATAATGGAGGAAAAAAGCACCAAAAGAGGCCTGCATCACCTCAGCTGACATTAAATCCAAGTCATATATGGTAAATATGCACCTCATCATGACTGGCTGACAAGAGCACAGTCAAATCTGTGACAATATTAGACAAATGAACTCTGGATGCCATGTGAGGTGCAGTACATCAGCTTTTTTCTTGGAGGCGAGCATCTTATCCCTCACATTAAAAAGAAATACACTCTACTTTGGATTCACAGATGCTCAAAGACAACATCTGGCTCATGGATCTGTTGCTCTTTGATTTCCATTCGGTCATTCTGGACCAGGCATCTCCAAAGGCCAGCTGATTTTGTTAATTAAGATTTTATACGTAGAGTAGCTCATCGCTTCAGAAAACACATACGCATGAAGAAATGGTGACTCCTTTAGGTAAAAGTTTCACTCGTTAGGCAGGGTCATTGAGTTTAGAAATCTTTCCCAAAAAACATGTTCTTTGCTTTGTATGAAGGTATAAACTGAAAAATCCCACATAAATGTATAAATGTAATGGCACCCTCTTGCATCCACAGTTTTATATCGCAGAGGAAAGATCAGAGATCTTTGTTTATGACGACCACCAGATTTCTTGGTGAATCAATGGACAACAAAGCTCCTAATTGGTTATTGACACAATGTAAGATAATTGCCCAAAACTTGTATAATGTACAGTGGTTGAGTTAAACACCGTCTTCTCTCCTGCTGCTCTAGCTGACATGCAACCTCATATCTTGGCTGTGGTAAGTTTTATTGGATCTGCAGGATACAAAACATTTGGCATCATCTCCTTGCGCCTCGTCTCTCTTTCCTCTCAATCCAGGGAAACGTGTATCATCAATGAATATGCCTTTTACCCAACCATCCACAGACCAGGACTGCTTCTCTTCTCTGCAGAGTAGGTGTTAATGATGGTTTATTTCAAGCTTTGCTGAACATAAATCAATTTTGTCACAAAATTTGATTCATTTAGATATGAAATATATATGAAAGAAATAGTTGTGGGAAAAGGCACATTTGAAAAAAGACTGTTGATTTCACCCTTTTGAGACCTGGTAAACACTGCGGCGCAGATTTGATATATTTAACGTTTCTTCATCTTGTCTAAATTGCAGTTACAAGTAAATGCATTTATTGTGAGCGAGCTCACAGCATGCATATGTGTCATCTCACTGTAAACCTCTTTGCAAAAGGATGTCTTTATTCCGCTCTCAGCAAGAGCAAGATTATATACAAGAATTACTTTTGCACATTGTAGAGATGAACGCACATCATTCCCATTTGGTGTTGGAGTCGATTTTTATTGAATATGCATCAGGTCATGGTTTCGAGTGGCCCCTTCAGTTGGCTCCGAGGTAATTAAACCAAATATGATCAACAGTGGGGTTTTACAGCAGCTCAACCTAAGACAGCAGCTTAGCAACTCAAGGAGAAACAGCAGTTGTGAAAAAGAAGGGAGGAAGGCCGGCAGCAGATTAACGGTCAAGGGAAGAAAAAACATCCAAAACTCCGGTCAAGGAAACAAAGTTATTCTAGACAACAGTTTGCATATGACAACGTCCTTGAAGGGGTCGTTAAAATGTTGCCACAGGAATTTATTCTAAAACAGATGCTCTACGATTGGAATAAGAAATGATCTAATTATTCAAATTTCATTCATTTCATACTTTAAAATGCAAAAGTCTTTGAGGCTGTGAGGTAGGTTGACTGGTTCCATACCGCATTTGCAACGATCAGTGAGGGGATTAAGACAGAAGATGCTTTTGTAAATTTCCCCCGTGACATGGCTGCTGTTTGTTATAAAAATAAATGTTATGATTTTTTTTGTATCATATACGGCAATTACAAGGTTGAATAACACCCCAGTTGGAGATCTCTTTTCCTTCTTTAAAATGAACATGGGATAAAACTCATCCCATGTGAAGAGATTTTAGATGGTGATAGAATAAAGCTGTACAGTTTCGAAGAAAAAGGTTTCAAATTCTTGTTTTCTTTTGCCAAGAGCAACTCCCACTTCTCTCAATTAAAACAAGCAGTCCTCAGATTTTACATTCCCCTCCTACATCCCCAGTTTCTAGGAAAGTTGGCATTCTTTGAAAAAGCTAAATATAAGCGGATAGAAAGGATTCGTGTATAATTGTATTATTTTATTTAACTAGAAGTGAGACAAAGACAATCTATTGCATGACATGTTACAAATGTTTCAAAACAATGTTCCTCAAAGAAAGATTGAGAAGAATTTGTATATTTTTACTTCCTTAATAATTTCATTAAACTATTTAGGGAACCTGGAAGAATTTCAGCGTGAAAAGGGCAAAGGTCCAAGCTGAAGCTGGACACCTGCATTCTCCCATCGCTCAGCATTTGCCTTTGTAAGGCAAGGAAAGGTAAGGCAAGGCAAGTTTATTTATAAAGCACAATTCAACAAGGTGATTGAAAATGCTTTACAGACAGTAAAACACACATCACATTGCAGAAAATAGAAGTAGTTATAAGGGGTTGCAGTGCAACAAAGAAGGCTCGTGTTCACCTTACCCAGAGGCAGCATCAGCATCTCTGAACCGTCTCTGAACTAGGAGGCATCTGGATTAAAGACCAAATGGAAAGTCCAGGCTGTTACCAGCAATTGGTCCAAAAGCTAAGCTTTGTTACTTTGGGCTTGTATCAGTTTTCTAGGAAAAGGTCATCTACACTAGTGACATCTCCACAGGGACGATGTCTTGAACGACATTTGCAAAACACATTCTTAAAGGTATGGCAAAGGAAGAGGGATGTGCCCAATAGAGAAGAGCACAGTAAAATGAGCTGCTAAGTAATAAAATGTTTGTTAAAAGAGGATTCATCCACATAGCACTAATGAGGCGTCATCTCCCCTGTTCCCATGTTCCTCCCCCAAACCATACACATCCAAACGTTCACTGGCGCTCAGTTTGAGTTTGCTGGCTGTCCAGCCTAGAAATCTACGTTTTAAAAGGTTAGTTTAAAACAAAAAATGCACTAACAAAATAAATAATTTTCAAATGTAAATTAAAACAAGACTTTATTTACGTGTGACATTGGATAAACATTAATAAATGACCACGGAATCACAAGACTATTTAGAAGATCAGCAACATTTTCTTTAACAAACAAGTCTAAGCCACAAATGTTGAAATACTGTCTAGTTGTTATATTTAAAGGAGCTTGAGGCTCCTTTTAAGAAATGAGACTCTATAGCGCCACCCTTCACCACGACGGCCGTTGGGGGTACTGCAGCCAACAGTGAAGCCGGCACGGGAGAACGGGGAGAACGCGCATGCAGCGTCATGTGACGTCACATCCGCAGCCCAGTGCGGGAAATTCGGGACCGAATTGCAGCACATTTTGCAGCACACCGTTCAAGGCAAAGGAGAGATATACTAGAGGGCTCATTCTTTTGGGTTTGGAACGCTTCATCTGACATTATTACTAGAAAACTTAAAATGTATACAGATTTTTTTCATAAATCTTGCCACAATCCGGCCTCAAGCTCCTTTAACCAGTTTGAGTCTGAATTCAAACAATGTCTAAACTAAACTACCATGGTGGATGTGTAGGCTGCTATTGTAGCTACTTCTGAGCAGTGTGGACTGCTGAAATGGTAGACGGACTGCAATCCCTCGCTGCATGGCCGGCGTGGACCATGGTAGCGACGGTGCCAACTTTACACTGGCAAACATATTGGGCATCTCAGGTTGACCCTGGAAAGTGGGTGAGGGATAAGTTAGTGAGCTCCTCAGTTGAAGTCTGAATGGAAGGTGAAACGTCGTCAAGAATAAAGAAAGCGGAGTCCAGTCGCTTTGATCCAAGCCCTTTGAAGATTCTAATAAACATGTATAATTGGCTCAAACTGTACAAGTACAGATGGGGGAATGACTGCACTTAAGATAAAAGCTAGCTTTTCCTCACATATCTCTTGACACCTAAAACCAGATTTCGCCCCTTCGGTTTCTTCTCTCATTTGTCTGTTTGTCTTTGTGTTCCTCTGATGTTCGCTGCCTGCTCTCCTCTCTTGCTGCCCTGCTTCACTCTCATTTTCTTTTCTCGGTGATTTGCTCCCTCTAAGCAGCTTCGCTCCGGCCAAAACAGATGAGTCTGGAAATCTCCCATTCTGCACGGGGATGACAGGCTCTGGATGGGATTGTGCTCTTGTGTTTCTTTCTTTCCTTTTCACCTGTTCTTATCTTTACACCTATTCTGAGAATATCCCTGTCCTTTGTGATTATTTCCCCCCCTGTTCACAGCGTGCAGTTATCCGCCTCTAAATTAGGCTATTCCATGCCGCTGACCAATTGCCCAGCAGCACGAGGCTGTGATCGCAGCGTTTTGAATGCGCGAGGGCCTCGGCCTGCTTTCAACTCCCACAGTAAACCCTGGCTTCACCATCTGGGTGGGCAAACACAAGCTAGTTCTTGCAGCATGTATGTGGACATCATATCCATGTATTTTCAGATAGTACACAGAGTTGAGACAGAAATCATAGACACCAGAATGAAAGAGTGTTTTAGTGGGTGTATGCGTGTTTTGATCATTAAAAGAACAGGTATACTTTTATCTCCTTCCTTGATTTTACAATCTATTTCCTCTGATTTCCTCAAATTGCCTTAGCTCTTTTTGTGGTGAGTAAACGCTCGAGGCAAACAAGCTGTGTTCTCCTCTATGTATCACATCATCGTTCCCCCTCATTTCTCAGGTTTTTACACACTTTTTCTCTCTTTTTTTATTTCCTCCTCTCTTAACTTGTAACCTGGCTGGCTAATAGTGGGAGCCAGCTGTGAGGCTGTAATCAAACGAGCTCCTACTAAACCTCCTGCGGCTCCACTGGCATGACACGACTACACATGGAAAAAGAGAGAAATATATGAGTGGCCTTGCTGTCAAAACCATGTCGACAGATGCATAATCGCCAGACCGGCGAGTCAGGGATGAGTGTAGGCTCAGTAATAATATTAACGTTGCACATAGCTTCGGTTCTGGTTTTGATTTGGTTCTTTTCACTTAAGTATTCCTTTATTATTCAAAGAGGTCCCTCTCAAATCTCCTTAAGGATTTGCTCTGCCTCTGGGGAAAGGTCATGGTATGAATCCTGAATGTATGTCATGGTGAATGGCTTTAAAGTGAAAGTGCTAAAAGCTACACATGCATACAGGAGGTATTGGCACAGGACAAGCAGTTTCGTCTGAGTGCCAAGGTAAACACAACCGATGATAAGCATGCAGGAGCAAAATGCCTCTTCTAAGTCCATCACCTTGTGAAGCAACCATCCCCTAATCTCTGTTCAACCCAGCGGCTGAGCTACACAGCCAGTTGACTGCTTGTTACAGGCAGCAAACAGGTACATCTGCAGTCAGCGGCTGAGCACGCCGTTATGTCATGGCTGAGGAGAGACCCTGACAGCAGCTACGGACCCCGTTCGCTGGCAGTCAGACAGACGGAAGAGGGGAGGAGCGGGCTTAGGTGAGTCATGCATCAGCACTGCATTAGCTGGAGAAACAATTTGGAAGCACGATGGGAGTCGATAGAGACACGCTGCAGGGAGCCGGGCCAGAATTAATTCTGTCTGACTTATTCTGCTTAATAACAACATTTCATGAAGATGTTCAAGTAATGCACAATCCATCCACAGAAGTTCTACTTCTGCATTTAGTAATAACGTATGTACAATTTTAAATGTTGAAGTTTGTGTGTTCAAATGTGTGCTATGTGCTGTGTAACTAAATAAATCCCGTTTTGTTAACATTAGTGATTTCTTCTTGACAGGTAGAGTTAGCGTCCTCTGTGACGGTAACTCCATCCACACGCAGTTTGTTTAAATATAACAGTTAGTAAGGTAAGAAAGAGTGCAGCACTTACACCTAAATAAGACTTTGCATGTATGCAACTTTTTCAGTTTGACAATTTAAGCAAACATCATAAACTACTAGTAAGCCAACACTTTAAGCTAAAAAAAAAAAAAACATTTAGTGAAGCGTACCGATTAAAAAAAAACAGAACAGGAATCAACTTTATTGGCCAGGTTTGTGCAAAAAAATGAGTAATTTGATCCAGCTGACTTTATCCATGATAAAGCAGCATGATATGGACAGAAATCAGTTTCACATTAATTATATTTTCAAGCACAAAGAACATCATGGGACATTTCCACACATCCAAGTTTTATGTGAAGGTTTTTCTGTAAAAATGTGGCACAGACCTTTAAAAAACAATGGATGAAGCGTTGGGTCATGTGACCCATTGTTTTTTGAAGAGCTTTTTTTCTCCAAACACGCCCGTCATATCAAAGTTAGCTTTGGCTACCAGCTCCTTCCACAGCACCCTGCTCAAATATTACTGTAACATTTAGCTGACACTGGGTTCGTACAGCTGGGTCCTATGCTAAGTGTGGTAGCACTAAATGCAATAAATGTATTGCTGTACTAAAATATCCTGGCGGGCTCCAAAAAAATTCACCCTGAAATCAAACGGTTGAGACCAAAATGTTTTTTGAACTAATCTCTAAACATGTTTGTTTCTGCTCTAAAGTTGTCAATGGGATTGATTCAGTTTTGCAGCCAGCCTCTTTCGACCAGTTAGGGAACTGCAACAAATCTTAGTTCAGAATGAGCCTCAACCTGGAAGTTGGATGGTTGGTGCTTGGCGTGGACTGCAGGAATTAGATAGCTGTGTTTTTAAAGTAGCCGCAGTCGCACTGCTCAAAATGCTGCAGCACGGAAACATCTAGACCACCAAAAAGTGAGAAGCAAAAGTGAAAACCTTTCAGTACTTCTGTATGTGGTTTCTTTGGAACCTTCTGCTACGGTCTTTCATCAATCCCAATATTTATTAGTCTCTTCTTATAGGTTAAAGAAAATTTTAAAAGTGGCTGTTGGCTTTTAACTCCCTTCCGCCTCCTCCTTTTTGTTGATCATATTTAGTTGACGCCCTGTGTTAGACTGGCGACTGTGAGTGAACTGGAATAGGCTCCGGCAGACCCTTGTGACCCTAAACATGATTAAAATGGGTATAGGACATAAATGGATGGATGGATATTTAGTGAACGCTATTATTGCCTGCTAAGTTTGGTGACATTATAAAGCTGAATGCTTCACTTCACTGACATTCCTGATGTATAAACTAATTATCCATCAATATCAATAAGTAGAGTAAAACTGTACTTTTTAAGTGGTGCTCAATCTGCAAAATGGTCTAAGTCAATAAAAACAAGAGGTTGTTTTAACTCCAAATGGAAGAAAATGTCAGAGGAACTCAAATATATTTATTTGTTGGTTGAATTAAAAAAATAAAAAGGAACATTTTTATGAGTTAAGCTTTTTAATTAGAATAAGCTCTCGGGTCTACAGCGCTCCAGCCTGCAGCTCAGGGAAACAGCTTGTCTGGCTCTGTCCAGATGTAAGAACATTTCCTAAAAGTGCAACTTAAACCTATCAGGGTATTATTTAAGATTTTGTTTCACGGTTTTAGGAACAGCAGCTTAGTTCTCACCGCACAGACCGGTATGATACCAATCTTTTCATCCAACTCTGATCTAAAACTTTGCATCCTTGTTCAGAAATATGATGGATTTACATATTTTTTTACATCATAGTTATAGATTTTGCTCTACAAAACAGTAGAAGTCATGTCAAAGTTACACTAAATAACTCAATTGCACAATGGTGGGTTGAAATTGGCTTGCAAGTTAAGTCCCTCACAGAAATATTTCTGAACTTATCAAGGGAACAGTCTGAATGTGAGCGGAACGATCCTACAGGGTTAAAGCTTGGCTGACTTAAACAGACATATGGGCTCCCAGATGTGAGATGAGAATAGAAAGCTCATCTGTTTCACTAGCCACGCTCAGCTCCGTCCCGTCCCGTCTCAACCCAACTGTGACAACACACTTAATTACAGAACCTCCGATCCCGCGCAGACTGCTGACAGTCTTGTTAGCCTCCGATTTACACTTTTAATTGAATCCTGCATGAATATTGGCATCGTCTAAATATGTTTGGCTGACTACACAACCGCTCAGACTGATTTAGGATGAGTTCAGACCTAGCAATCACTGAAATAAATAAATAAATTGATCCAATGGTGATTACAATGTGTGCAGCAGATATTTACATTCGCCATTAATCTGTTCTTGCTTCCCTTTCAGATAAAACGGCATCGAGGGGGATTATGTGGAAATGTGGCCGAGATAACAATAAGACACGGCAGTAAAGATGCCCACGAACACAAAATACACTTAAGTCCTTTATCCTTTCATAATCTTGACCTTCACTTTAGAAAGAGGCATGTGTGTAATAACTGAGACTACAAGGTCTGCTACGCCCGACCTCATTTCTGCAAGGCAGCTCATAAAACGCTGCCTGAAGTAACTTCAATTCATGTACTATGAGTAATCTTTTTTTATAACTCTGTCTTGAAGTCGAAAATGTATGTGCTTTAGCTGGCATGAAGTGGCACTGAACATTCAGGGAGTTGAAAACTTTTCCCTGGCTGTAAAAGACTCGTCTGGACGAGCTTTATGCAAAATATGCATTCATTGTCCTGCCGCGTTGGATGAGAAAACTGATTTGCGAGCTTCCTGCCAAATGCTTTAGTGTCCATTACAAACTGATATCAAAATGACCGTACGGTTGTCACAGAAAGTACAATATTGAGAGAGCTCCCCAACACCAGAGATTTTGGGCAGCGTCTGTGCAGTTAAACCACCACTAAACGACCTTGTAATTCCAGATAATGGCTTTGACATTCCAGTGTCAGCAGGAACAGGCCTCTTGGAATGAGGGGGTAAAAAAATAAAATTAGGAGCTGTGATGCTGCCGATTCTGAAACCTCTCCTCTCATTACAATGTGATCCCTGGAAAAGGACAATACTTTAGCCTGCTGGGTGCCACTGAGCTGTGAGGAAGGTAAAATACTTTTTAAAAAAGTCATTAGATTTGCAGCTCAAAACTGTGGAAAGCTAATTCTTACTTGTCAAGTGAAGAAGTTAACTCCCTGCAAAGACACTTTTTAAGTTATTGAAAACAAAATGTGCATGAAAAAAAATTGGAAACGGATTGATAATACCAAATCGTATTAAACAAGGCACAAAATTAACTATTTTTATGCATTTAGAAGAACCTGAAAAAGCTTGAGTAAAGGTGAAGCTGTTATATTAATTTACTGCCAGTGCCAAGATAAGTCTTTTTGACACATTTTTCTTTCTCAAATAAATTACAACTGGGGATACAAATTCTCAAATTGACTAAGTTGATGTCAGTAATTATTATTTGGTACGAATCATTACTACGGCAGTTTCCAAGAAAAGCTGAGCCAAAAGGAACGTGGATAAGAGGAAGAGCTCCGTCTATCAAGAAAGCATTAAAAACTACTGAAATCTTTAAAAATGATCCTTAAAAAAAAAGATTGGAAGGGATTTTAATAGTTCTCTGTCTTTAGTGTATAATATTAAAAATACAAATGGACCTCCCGTCCTCTCATGATCCAAAGCGTCTCATCCATCTCAGTCATGGATCTTGGAGCTGCTCCACTGTGGCAGGAGACAACACCATCCAGCCTGCACTACTACGGAAGAAACTGCAGAGAACACGGGTGGACGCCTCCACAATCACCTGCATTAGTGATTACCTGACAAACAGACCACAGTTTGTGAGACTGAATGGTTGTGTGTCTGACCAGGTGCTCAGGAGCACCACAGGGGACTGTACTCGCACCACTCCTCTTCACCCGGTACCTCAGACTTCCAGTACAAGTGGGAGTCCTGTCAGCTGCAGAAAGATCAGATGACTCTGCAGTGGTGGGATTTATCAGTGATGGACAAGAGACTGAGTACAGAGAGAACTGGTGGACCGTTTAGTGGCATGGTGTGGGAGCAATCCTCTCATGGTGGAGTATAATTACCTCAGTGTTCACCTGGACAGCAGACTGGACTGGAGATATAACACTGATGCTGCTGTTGTGGAAATTTTATAAATTGCACAAAGTAAACTACAGATCCTTAACAAAACTACAACACCGGTGAGCTTGAGATTACCAAAGTTTATTTTAAACTGATGCGCATCAGGAGAGTCGATGTGCAGCACGCAGGCTTGGACAGTCGAGTCTGAGGCCCCGTTTACACGGAGCAAAAACGGAGGCGTTTTCATGCGTTTTGGCCGTTCGTTTACACGAAAACGGAGCTCACCAAAAACCAAAAACCAAAAACGATAATTTCTGAAAACTCCGGCCAAAGTGGAGATTTTCAAAAACTCTGTTTTCACGTTTGCGTCTAAACAGAGGAAAACGGAGATTTAGGCTTCAGAACGTCACATTATGCAACAGACACGTCACCAGCATCATGTGTGCGAGCTGTGTTTACAATTAGTTTGGCCACCGTCAATATTTTCTTGTATTTTACCTGTTTTATATTCTAAAGTCACACTTAAAAGTAACTCCACTTCTCTGTCACTCCAAACGAAAGACTCTCGTTCCGTCTTGGAAGTAAAGCCTGAATTATGGTCCCGCGTTAAATCGGCGCAGAGCCTACGGCGTAGGGTACGCGGCGATGCACGCTGTACGGTGTGCGTCACCGCGTACCCTACGCCGTAGGCTCTGCGTTGGTGTAACGCGGAACCATAAATCAGCCTTAACTGGAAGTTACACGTCACGTGTCATTTGTTGATGTTTTTTCCAGGATTCTGATTGGCTAGCATGACGTTAACAGCGTATTCATGCGGATCCGTGTAAACGAAGATATTTTGAAAACGATCTCATGTAAACGATGGAATTTTTCAAAACGTAGAGGGGGAAATATCCGTTTTTGTAAATACCCGGCTATGTGTAAACGGGGCCTGAGGGCAACATGTTTGTTTTCTTTTATTCATGGGTTTCAGTCACGTGACATTTTTTGTTGTCAGCGCCATCTTGAGGACCGACCGAGGACCTTTCCGTCGCGCAGCCAATATGACGTCTCACCTAATAACTCACTTAACTCCCGAAGAACAGCAACGGTATCTACAGAAAATTGACACTTTAGGTTTCGATCCGTATCTAATATCTAATCAATTACTGACTCCACTCCAGTCTGCCAAAAACCTGCCAGATTTGTCGTTTGCGGACATATATATCTACCTGGTCCACAATCCTTCTCCATACACCGGCAAAGCTCTCAAAGCTTTTAAAGTACCAAAGCTTACCGCTACTTCACATCATGATGGGTTAAAGATGCCAAACTTCATCATGTGGAGGCCAAAAAAATGTTCGTGGTAACAGGAAAGGTAAGTGACAGTCTGGTGATGAATAGCATTGAATTGCCTGCACAGGATACGTTTATGTAATGAAAAGTAAGAAGGCAGTTCACTTTTTCAGTAACGTTACTACTCTAGAAAGTAAAAGCATATCATCATGTCACCATAAAACTTTATTAAAACATAAAATATAAAATATGATTTATTATATTATTAATGCAAATGTTCATCTTGCGCTCCCGATCTCCTGCGCGGTGCGTCCCGTGACGTCTCCATCACCAAGCGGCTCTCCCAAATCCAAATCAGCCTGGATCTCGTGTCCTCTGCTTTTTTCCCACATCTCAGTAATGATCTGACATGCTGACATGCTGGCTGCATTTAACACCACGAACACGCCGCTCATTCCACGCTGTTCGCTGTTTGATTGCGTCACCACACGCAGTTATTAATTGTTCCCCCACCCCCACTTACAGGACCTTTTCTCTCCCTCCCGTCCGATGTTCTGGGACCTATATAATAATAGGATATTATTTATTTCTGCCACTTTATTGTGGTTTTTGTGGTGAAATGAGGAGGAATCATAGATAACTTCTCATTTCAACTAACTGGATCAGCCGTTCCTCATCATGACTGTTAAAGATGGCGCTGCGAGTACTGTGTGACGTCACATGATATCCATGAATATGGGAATGGGTAACACCTGATAGACCATTGAAACAATGGTCATTCAATGGAAATTGTGGCCCCCTGCATTGAAAGACAGGATACCTAACAGTAGTCATTCAATGCAATTGTGGCCTCCTGCATCCGACACATAGGTGCTAGTTCTCTTAGAGAAAGGCATACAGTACAAAATAGATAACACCAACACCTTTCATCTGCATCCACATCCTCCATATCCCCCACTATCAGTTCCCCTCTCGCAGCTGACCCCCGTTAGTATTTTGCATTAAAACAGCTGTTGATCTTTTGTTAGAAAGTATATAATGTTAGAATTTTTCCATGACACTGTTTATAAGAAAGGGCAAAGCAGACTTTACTTCTGAAGAAAGCTGAGGTCCTTCAATGTTTTCAGAAAGCTGTTGAATATGTTCCATGAGTGGAGAGACTCTCTCTACTCGTAGAACATATTCAAAGCAGCCCAAAGGAGCTTTCATTTTTTGTTGAGTTTGGCTGTGCTTGTGGACAAAAGTAGTAGTGTTTAACCTGAAGGAAGGTTCCATTTTTTTTTTTTTTTTTAGTTATATTTAATTTATTTATCAAGACAATGTTGAGTGGTCTTAAGACAAATGTTTATTTTTTGCATTCTGGATATTTAAGAGATTATTAATAAGTACACTTAATACATTTATTGTGTATGTTAATATAATTTAAGTTATGTTCAAATATTGCAATTTAAATTGCTAATAAAATCCTGGAATATTCTGGAAGTTTTCAAAATGTTTCTTTAGTAGTTTTTGAAAACAATGGTTTGAATCGAACAGGTGAACCAATACACATGAAAGTTAGTATAAGTCAATACAGATTTATTTTCCATTGATCTATCAATTAATTAGGTTCATATTCGTGACAAATGTAGCCCTGACCCCCGTTCACCCAATCTGTTTGGTCTTATTAATGTCCCGTCCCCAGCAAAAAGTGTACATGCAGGTTATGCTGTTATATCGTCCCTGCCAATGTTGAGACCAAACCTACGCCCTTGGTAGAGAGCAATCACATCTGCAGTCATCTGTTGGGGGAGCAGCATCAGAACCATCGAGAAACTGTTGATACATGAGGCTGGCTCTGTTCTGGGACTGCTTCTGTGCCTCTGGAGATGATTGTGTGAGGGAGGATGCTTCATGAAATGAAGAAGATCGTGGACAACCCAGTGATTCAGCAACAGTGTCTTCAGTGAGAGGCTTCTTCTGATCTGCTGCAACACAAACCGCTCCAGGAGATCCTTCCTGCCCACAGCCATAAACCTCTACAATGAATCTGTGAAGAGACTCAAATCCCGAGTACTGTAACAATTCATTTTACTTGTGGGATACATTTTTGAATTTGAATCATAAACCATCATTCACAGCTATTGTAACCACAAGGATCAGGGATTACTTTGAGAAAGGTTTGCCACGGTCTATAATAATGCAGCCTACAGCAGGCTACGCTCACAAACGTTATTAAAGATTGTAAAGAAGCCTTATGTTAACCTTGTCAATATGCATCATTGACATCTTTGAGCTGGAAGGCATCTCAGATGGATCATCACACAGTGGAGGGTGTATTGTGGTGAGATGAATCAATATTCCATATTGGGTTTTCTCTTTGTTATAAGAAATGGGTCCCGTGGGGTCGGAGTCACAGTTAGACCGTTATGATCAACGAGTCCAAACGCCAGGCTCTGTGAGGGGGTTGGAGTTGCATCCACGCCCTTGGAAAAAGTCATTTATACGTCTGTAACGGCAGCATTGATGCAGAAACAGGACGATGACACTTTACGACATCTTTTCTAGTGACGTTTGTGCATATTAAAAAAAAAAACAAGACATAAAAACACAATCTGCACACATTAAAAAAGGCCCTTTCAGATATGTTAAACAGGATTTATGTGTCATGTGTATTGTTATCCGTGTGCATGTATATATATATATATATATATAGAGATACTGTACAGTAGGTGTACGCACACATTCATTTATTTATATAGATGTATTTACAAGTTCAAAATGTGTGTGTATGCACGTGTGTATCATGTTTTTTTATATCTATTCCTATACAGATACATAGATTCATACTAGTGGTACTGTTGTGCTCTACACAATGGTTTTGACACGTCGAATGAATGAATAAATGAAATGGCCGAGGAAGAAGAGGACAGCTATTGGACTGGGCTGTCTGCAGGGAATAGGAGGAGAAGAGAAATAAAGAAAAAGTGCCTATACTGTTGCGTACTTTAAGACGATGCACAAAGGATGAGACAAAATGACAACAAAAAAAAACAAACACCCTATTTATTGTTTATCCTCAATGCCAGAAATGCTTTTTATTTTTTTATTTTTTTAAAAGAAGAAATGACATCACCATGATGAAGCGTTCTAACTTTCTCTGGAGATGCAAAAACACAGCCACTCGCTGGAAACAAGTCTCCGCTACGGATGAAACAGGATGAATTGGTGCATTCACACATGTTTGAGTGCTGACGTGTGCGTTGGAAAGCGCCTGCTGTGGCGGCTCTGACTCAGCTTCTCTCACGGGCCTCACAAGCAGCTGACTGTTTTATTACCTAATCCAGTTCTGGAGATGTATCAGACTCATAATCTGATATTCCCTAAATGAATCCCTAACTTCGCCATCAGAACTGCAGCTTGCAGGTCACATCAATGCTAAAGGAAGTCCTCAAAGCACCTCTGGTACGTATGTTTTCATTAATGCTACAACTGCTCCAATGCACCAATAGCTTTGATATTTTTTAGTTTAAAAAGGTGGTGTGTTTTCATTAAAAGTTTGTAGCACTTTAACGTCTACCAGAACCTCGCCTGGTGAAAAGAGCCGCAGGCAGAAGCCAGAATCGAATACCTCCCGGCACCTTCAACATATCTGGCTGGACACTGGGACTAATTGAAGTGAAGCAAATCCCTCAGAGACGACGTCTTTTGACATGAGAAGCGAAGCTGGCTGATGGAGAGCAGGGAGGAGAAAATAAGGCATCCGATCTATTGTTTTCTCCTTTTAAATTCCAATCAGCCGCACCTCCCATCTGTATTTCCCAGATGAAATCATTCCACTTGACCAGAAAATATCTTTTTTTTTGTTTTCAGTTTATTATTCAGATTTTGTTCTGACAATTTAAAACACATTAGGCACATGGGGCTATAACGTACCAACAACGCAACTTGACCTCTTTGAAAACAGAGTGAAATACCCTTAGAGCCAGCGTCAGGACCACGAGAGACAAAGACACAAGACGGCGAATAGAAAACAGGGTTTTTAAGCTCAGTGCACAAATGCAAAGCATCAGGACTCTGCTGATTTATTGCTTTGCATAGCGACCCACCACCTCCCACCGTGGCGAATAAAAACGGATAGAAAACCTGACTGAACTGCATTTGTACAGAGCCAAAGGGTTCTTATCCCCCAATTAGAGCAAATAAGGTGAAATACAAAAACAACCAATGCAGCTTTACTTAGTGTAAAACGATGTGCATTCGAGTACTTTGAAGTGATAAAGATCCTACAACAAAAATGACAGGCTGTTGGTTATTTATAGCCATTTTAAGCATGCTGCGGAAAAGCTTCAGCATAACCAAATAACTGAAGTTCAGGCTGCCAACAGGAAAGGCAGAAAAACTGAAGATTGATGTCAACAAACATGGGGATCCAAAATCTCTCTTTAAGGCAATAAGTTAAAGATAAAAATGGCACTTTTGCAGGTTTTAGAAACAGAAAAAGGCCCTAAACCTAACGGAATTTTGTAAACAAAAATCAAAATAAGAATAATAATTACACTGTCCCCAGGTATGAAAAGGTTATTTCTTCCTTCCATATAAAATATCCCACAATTATTCAATTCACCTTGTTTTTTGTTCTGAATTTGCTCAAACTGCTACATTGTAATTGGCGTTCATACATTTTTTCTGTTATATAGTCAGAGCATTGTATTGCATCACAGAAATTAAACACGATGTAAAAACTGAAGGGTTTGAAGGGTAAACGCTCTACCTTTTCACGTGTTTTTGTACATAATAGTCAAATCAGCTATTGAATACAAATGAGGTGTATTTTCTGATGGCAACTATGAGTGGACCAGTTTGATTCCGTGTCCAGTGTCCAGCACGGCTGGAGGGAACCAGGCGAGTTTGCACCTCCTGAAACAGCGCAGAAACACGCAGCACAGCCAGAGCAGGTTGAGGCCACAGCACCAGTTGGACAGGTGCACCAGGGGATATATGGCCTTGGGAAAGTGGGTCTCCCAGTGCTTGGCCACGTCACTTCCGGTGGGAAGGTGGAGCGTGTAGTCGCTCCAGCGCTTGGACACGCCGTACATGGCTGTTACGGCCCGTCCCTTTTCGGACCAATGGTTGTCACTGTTTGGTTTGCAGTTGAACTCCACCCATTCTGAAGTGAAGTCCCCGAGCAAAGGGGTGTCCCCAGATTCCGGGTCCAGGTTGAAGGGGGGCAACTCGGCCCCCTGCACCGCCACAAAGATGCCGTCCACCTTGCGCACTTCCTTAATCCACGGCACCGAGTTCTCCGTGTCCAGAACGATGATGAGGCGGGAGCAGTGGTCGGCGTTCTTCTCCTTCCACATCTCCAGCAACTGGCCAAGATGGAGACTCTCGCCTCCTGCGGCAAAAGAGATACGACTGCTGAGGACACGGGACATTTTAGGGACACTGCTGCGTCATTATGAGCAGAGGTGTCAAAAGTATTCACATTCATTACTCAGGTAGAAGTATAGATACTAGAGTTTAACAATACTCCTGCAGAAGTTGAAGTATCAACTCAAGTTTTTTACTCAAGTAAAAGTATAAAAGTACTGGTTTCAAAACTACTTAAAGTATAAAAGTAAAAGTAATGTAAGGGGGAAAAAAGCTATTAAGGACAAAAGCCATTGAAAATGAATGCATCTTAGTATAATGCAAATATATTAAAGAACCATGTATGTGTACTATTGAGCATTAACATGTGTTTCAGAGAGCAGGAGATATGATGACTAGTTGCCTATAAGTATTGTAATGGTGCAAAAAGTCAAACTTCAGAGGCATGTTATCATTTATCCTAACCTTTATTGGAATCTACATCCAAATTTAGTTGCAGGAATCTGAGGGAACGGATGTAAGAACAAAACTGGACAAGAACATCTGAGCCACAACCAAATTCCCTCTATCCAGACGGAGCAATTTAACCGGATAGTTTTTTTTTAAAGGCCGAAATGAAATATAGTAACGAGGCTGTTTTTAAAATGTAAGGAGTAAAAAGTACAGATAATTGCGTGAAAATTTAAGGAGTAAAAGTAAAAGGTAACGAAGTATTTTTACTTTGTTACTTGACACCTCTGATTATGAGCTGCAGCCGTGGTGATCAACAGTTGCACTTCTGTGAAAGATCTTTTCATAATTGGGGAACCGGACAACCCCACCTTTTCAGCAAAGGTGTACAATTATCCACAGCCTGAAAGTGTCGCTTCGAGATGGTGACTCAGAAAAGAGATTATCTTTTTCAAAAAGGAAATTGTTTCTGCACCCTGTTTACAGTTACACACAGAGATAATACATAAAGTAATCTCTGCACAGAGGAGCTGGAAGTGACACGGCGTTAACCTGCTGCGATTCTCATTTCGTTTCGGAGGGAATGCTTGTCGGCCCGGTCTGCAACTCTCAAAAAAATCCTCCCTGCTGGATTCAAACTTCTGATAGAGAGGTTCGCAGCGGCTTTACCTCTTATGTCGAGCTTGTCTGATCTGTGTAAATGAACCTGATGGACTGAAAATAAAAAGGGATGCAAAAAGAAGTGTAATGCATTTGAATTTCATGCAGAATACAGTTTCTGCCTGATGCCGACACACAGAGAACTTCACTTTTGTACCGACATGTTGTGCTTTATCTCTGGTTTAGTAGTTATGAAATGTCTGACTGAGAAAAGACTTAAAGGCACACGAAAAATACACAATAAAGAGAATTATAACTTAGCAACAATTGTTCAGCCTACTTATCGTTTTTGCACCACTAGAAGAATTGTGGTATGGGAAAGGAAACCCTTTGCTTCTTGGGATTCCCGTTCTCCATTCCTTACTCTCTCATTGGCTTGTAGCTCCAATGGAGATTCAGTGACGCCACCATCATCAGCAGTTGGAATTTGCTCAGCAAATTGGGCCTACAATCAAGTAGTGTAAAAAGAGCCTAAACTGTCTTTTCAGGGTTGTATTCTCTCTCGATCCAACACGCAGCTGGAGCAAACGCAAGTCATTTTCATGTCTATAGGTAGCCCAACTGCTACAATCATTTATATAGCCTCTAGTGGGAGAAAGTGGGATTTCACATTTGAGTTTTTACTATGTTTTCGAACCTTTCCTCCCTTGAACCCCTTCAGAAGAAGAAACATTTGGCCATTTGTGAGATGCTGAAAACTATAATAATGGGAAGATTACTTTACATCGTTTTTAGTGATTTAATTGAACTACAGGCACAGGCTAATATGCAGTAAAGCAGCACTCCTGGGCAGCAGATCGCCCACAATAGTTCCTTTGTAATATTTGACGCTCACGTCGTGCTGAGGTTAAATTAAAAGTGTGAAATTTGGGTTGAAAAAGTAAAAATGTACACGTCACTGCAACGCATCTCTTTTTAACACGGGGCCTGATGTTTGTTACGGTTCGGGCTCAACGTCCAGCTTAGATCTGTTGTGTTTTCAGAGATTGTGGAGCAGAAAAGCCGACATCACAGTTGCAGAGAAGCGCCAGTGGCCAGTTCACTGCCAGCTCTGTCTATCCCTCTCTCTGCCTAATCACCACGGAAACACAGTTTGTTCTGTGAACAAACTGTCAACATACAAAAACTTGAAAAGATCTGAATTTACAGGACTGATCGCTTTCCAAGAAGGTAAAGGGATAAAAAGTGACGTTATGTAAGCGTGTGGTTCTCACCAGTCAAAGACCAAGCCCCGGAGCCTTTTTTTGCGTGTCCACTGTAGAAAATCAAATACGTATCGTGACGTGGCCCGTCTGCCGTCCGAAGGTCCAGAAAGTTGCACAGCTTGGTCTGCGCAGCCTCCATGGTCACACCGCTGGTGGAGTAGTCGCAGCCGAACGTCTGGATCATGTGGTGGGAGAAGAGGCGCTGCATGTTGTTCAGCATGGCTGTGGAGCGCATGTTCAACTCCTGGACATGCTCAGGTGGTAAGAGGGCGGGCTGGCCGCCGGCACTGGACAGGAGAGAAAGATGACACTCCGTGAGAAAACCGCCGTTGTTTGTCTTTTTTATCTTCTCAAAGAAAGACTGAAGTGAGGCAGCGTGTCAGACGCAGGGGTGGAAGAGAGACGAGGGACACAACAAAACGAGAGATGAATGACTGAGGTTCTTTTTGGAGTTTTTTTTTTTTTAAGCGAGAGAGAGATGGATTGACATTCGGGGGTGGAGGAGTTGTCTCCAACACCGATGTGAGAGACGGATAGGACAGGATAAGAGGACATGGGGAATAGGCAGAGAGGTGGGGGATAACTCCAGAACGAAATAACATTACCCTCAAAGATGAGCATGAAATGGAGAATAAGAGTTAAGAAAAATAGCAAACATCTAGAGGAATCAGACTGAAGAATAACAATAACCGAGTCACAAACAGAAAGCTAAAGAACTTTGTTGTGGTTCATTTCTCATCGGAACCCGACTGGTGGAAAGTTTCTTGTTTCTTGTGAACGTGTGAGATGTTTTGTTCACATGAGAATTGAGGCTGCATCGTAACTGTTTGATACAGTTTAATATTGTTTGGACCTTATTTAATTAAGATAGCTTCTTTCTTCCCTCTCACAGCACCAACAAGTCTGCACAGAGTGACACTTTTGATTAAACAGGAAACAGGAAGTACCCATGAAGCTTAAATTGGCTTCCAATTTATAACCTCACAGTTTGCCATGACTGAGACCCCCCCCCTCTCTGGTCATCCCACTGCTGCTTCCACACGCCTGCGTTCCCCCCCCCCACCCCCTTTGGTCATCCCTCTGTTGCTTCCACATGCCTGCGTGGATGTCTGCTGTGCTGCCGACGTCCCCAACCACCCCAGTCTGGCCTTCGGCAGGAGGGTCCCCCCTTATGAGCCTGGTCCTGCTCAAGGTTTCTTCCCTCCTTTTCTCCCACTAGGGGAGTTTTTACCTGCCATTGTTTATGTAATAATTGCTCGGGGTCATGTTCTGGGTCTCTGGAAATTGCCTAGAAACAACTTTTGTTGTATTAGATGCTATATAAATAAAATTGATTGAATTGAATTTCCCTGGTCTTTTATAGATGTTTCTATTGTCTCTGTGCTTTTACTTCTGTTTTTTTTTTTAGTTTAGTTTATTTCGGTCATGACATCACAAAAAAAGAATAAAAAGACAAACATCAAAATAGCTTCAAAATTAAAAATAAAATTAAAGCTGTAAGCAGTGATGAACGGGCCCTCGCACCCTTGTGCACCAGGCATGCTGCAGTGGAAGCGCTTGTATAACTTGCATGTAGATTCTTCAGGCCTGGACATTTAGCGGATGACACCAGCCACGACTCTCTATATCAAATCATTCAAAGGTTATGGCAGAAAATCGGAACTATGACATATCGACCAATCAGAAGAAGGGGCGGGGCTAATTCAGGCCAATGAAGGTCAAGGAATCAATACAGAGTCCGATGACACCACCCACATGTCTTTTTCACAACCCGTTCAAAAGTTATGGCAGAGAAAAGTTTTCTAGGGGGCGCTGTTGAGCCGTTAGGCCAAGCTCATTATTGCAAACCATGAAATATCAAATGTATCACCAGGCCTGGCTTGCATGCAAAATTTGGTGACTTTTGGAGAACTATCAAATATGGACCAATCGGATGAAGGGGGGCGCGCTTTTTGGCGTCTAGCGTCGCCACGGTAATGCTTTTGAAAGAGAAAAGTAATGCGCGTCGTCGCAGGGTGGAGACGCACATTTTGTATAACACACCTGGGTGCACGTTACGGTTCGGGTAAGAAGCGGCTGAAGAAATGGCATAAATTTCGCCAAAATTACACGATTAATTCAAAATGGCCGACTTCCTGTTCGGTTTCGGCCATGGCGCCAAGAGAAGGGCTGGCTTGCGTGCAAAATTTGGTGACTTTTGGGGCACGTTTAGGGGGGCAAAAAGGCCCTCCTTTCGTCGGAAGAATAAAGAAGAAAGAAAGAATTCCTACAGATATAATAGGGCCTTCGCACTGTAAGTGCTCGGGCCCTAAAAAACAGCAGAGGCTGCAGACTGTGTACCTTTAGCCTCTTGCTGTTTTAAATGTTGGCTTGAGTCGCTTTCTTTACTGATCTGTACTCACAGTGGAAAACTACCACATTATTCCCACAGTAATCGTTTTCTGGCTTGCTAGCCAGAAAAATAATATGATTTCTAAGCTTTTAATTTGATGCATTTGACTTTCAGGCTGTGCATATGATGCCAATCACCAGCCTATCAATTGCTGCATCTCTACATCTATTTTAACATTAAATATGCTCCCCAACATTAACTATGTAGCCTTGAACATCCTTCTCGGGTGGTTTCACAACCTTTCTTGATCAAAACATCTTACATGGCGACCAGATAAATGATGGACAACAAGACGCTCAAGAGCCGTATGAGGGATGAGTGGATCATTATTTTTCATAAGTCTTAATTTACCCCCAAACAGTTTAAGAATCAACTCCAGCATATGAACAGGAGAGACAGCTGAAGTCAAAGTGATTTCATAAAAGACCTATGGATGCATGTGGCACTCAATCTCTAACCAGAACCTGATGAGGGACACACAGCAAGTCAAGACTATCTGCTTTTCAGTGCAGCCATATATTTTCTTTTAATCTCCGGGTTTGATGTTATTCATGGCCATGCAGATGGAAAAGTTATACTTTGCATTTAGACACATCTGCATACATCAGCCATCATATTATGCCCTGTGCAGCCACTATAAAGTGCAGCTTTACCCTGGCAAAAAAGGAGGGGAGTCATCAAATGTGGATGCAAGAGGATTGAATTTATTTTCTCCACTTAAAAAAAACCCAACTATATTTCAAGAAGTTATGTCAAAAACTTCAACACTCGCATCCGCAGAGCCTGAGAATACTTTTTCCTTTTTTTTTGTGCTATTTGAGAATATTTTCTGTCCTTTTGCAAAACCCAACAGACTTCAAATTTTGAAGCAATAATGACATAATTCAATATCACACACAGCCTGCAATGGAGATGTATTATACTTGTTCAGAAAATGACACACTGCAACCTGTGCCTGACTTGGGGAGCTCACATTCCTCTAAACTCATTTCATCTTTTCAGATCTCATGGTGCCCATGGAAGAAAAAGCTTCCACTTTGACATTCTGACCACATCTTCCCCTGTGACACTCTCTCTTTTAACTTTAACAAAAAAAAAACACACTCTTTTCTAGCTGAATTCTCCCTGAGCTCCACCTCTCCCTCCTCTTATTCACATTTCCTCCCCCTTCTCTGTTCTGTCCCCTTTTTTGCTGGTACCTCCATCTATCGCCAGTCTTTACAACCTCAGCTCTCACCTTGTGTTTTTCTTCCTGTATTATTATTTTTTAACTCTACCCGTTAAACCCTGCCGGCATCCCCCCACACCCCCCCCCCATCTCTCTGATCTCCCAGAGGGGATGCTGTTATTACGAAAACATGATCTGCAGCCATCAAACAGCCGATTATACTTTGCTGCATTCTCATCATGCACTCGGTCCTCCCTATGGATCCTGCAGATACCGCCTCGCATACAGAGCGCCCATAGTTCCAATAAGACATGGACTTGCATTGAAAAATCAGCTGGAGAGTTAAACAGTAGTAAGACTGCATGTCGTATGAATGCTAAATCACCACTGAGGAGTCAGAAATACATATACTGTAGTGGAGAAAATACTTCCATCAAATGAGGACAGATTTCAAGACAGTTGAGGTGCCCTTGTGTATGGAAACACTACAGTTGATCTCATGGTTAGTTTGAACTGTTTAGGAGGAACAGATAGTAATTCAGAACAGATAGTAATTCAGACCCCCCCCCCCCAAAAAAAAAAAAAAAAAGTGCTTTTGTATCCTGTACAAGCTCAACTACATCAATGCTTAATTTTTCTGGTGCATATGATTAATTAAGAGGTAATTTTCTTGTTATGAAGGTCTGAAACTAATGTTAAACATTTACAAGACGAGAGCTGAAAAAAATAATTGGATCTTAAACAACCATTTATTTTGATAATTAACCATCATGGTGAACATGAGCAAACATTTCTGCTCTTGTAAAATTTGCAGGGAACAAAAGAAATCTTGAAAAAGCACCATCTGCAGCTGTGCGAACAGCTGACTGATGGGTTTTACTTTAAAAAAAGCAAAACTTGCCAACAGTTTATTCTCTACAATAAGGTTAAGATGAAGGGTTCTAATTCGAGCGTGATTCAGTGCAAAAATAACCTCCCTGCCCAAGCTGAAGTGCAGAGTTGTTACAATGTCAAAACGGGTGGAAAAAAAACATCTACTGCAGAAGAAACAGACTGTACTGAGTCTGCATCTTTGTTCCCCAATTAATTTAATATATACATGTTTCAGAAGGGAAATAAGGTATATTTTTACTCATATTCACATATATTTCAGGTTTTAGGTTATTCTCCCACTCAGCACTGTTGGAGTCTGATAGAGACGGCTTTCAAGCCCGTTTCAAGCATCACGCCTGACATCTCATTCCTGGCCAGAGCTATTCAAACCCAGGGTGGCGATTAGTTTCCTTGGGAAGGAAATTGTGACTGATTGCTCTGAAAAGAGGCAGCAATAATGTCCTGTGGTTCAGTAATATGCGGCATATTTTTTGCAATCATGACAGAGTAGGTTATTTTTCCACCTTATACTGACATTATATAGATCAAATTATTTGACAAAGAAAAAAAAACATTATAAATGCTGATTACTTTAGAGTTTCAATATGTAGGAACAAATATACATAACTTTTTGTCTAACTTATTTCGTAAGGGGCACCACGAAGGTGGGTGGTGAGTACTATAGCATCATAACAAATAGGCCTCCACTTCCCTGATTAGGGGGCGGTTTTTGTGTGGCCTGTGTGTCCTTTTTTTTAGGATTGCGTGGGTTTTCCACAGGTACTCCAACTTCCTCTTACAGTAAAAACCCCACTGAAGTTTTGTTGGAGATTCTAAGAAGTCTGTACAATTGTGAGTGTGAGCATTTATGTTGTTTTGCCTCAATCTGTGATGGTGCTGTCCAGGGTGCTACCCACTCGTCAACGTCTGATAGCTGAAATAAGATCCAGCCCACTTTGTGCCCGGGAGGGAGGGAGGGAGGGAGGGAGGGAGGGACGTACGGATGGAGGGATGGATGGATCATTTAAAAAGAATGAAATCCAAACCTCTTTTCATTTCAGTTTCTATCCTGTTTGGAGCATTTGCTCCAAATATTTCAATTTCTAATGTTTGGTGATTTAGGATGGATTTTTTGGCATCTTGACTTTTAGTCGGCTGTAAAAAGTATCAAGAAATGAGGGAGGAAAAACTTGGGATGAGATATCCAAGTATTGCATCTGTCTACGTCCGGCCGGAGAAGCCCCACCCTGTCTGGTGAAAAGAAGCTGCTCAGTCCTCAGGTTTAGAAGGAGACCTGAGCTCAGTGCAGGGCCTCCCGGGGTTGGCAGAGGGAGCAATGCCCAGGACTGACTTAGGTAGGAGCACTGGGTGATAAAAATGGGGAAAGAAAAATCGGGAATAAAAATTTGAAAAATAAAAAAAATTAAAAAGCAGTCCAACCATGGATCTTTCCCATCCAATTAAACTTTTGAAAAATGACATATTTAGAACATTTCTTGTGTTCTTTTTGTGTTTGAGAGCACATTTTTGAGTGTCTGAAGTGACAACCAACTCAAAACCTCTGACACAACACAATTCAGTCACTCTGTGGCTGCTTATGTTTGAAAAGATCTCAAATGTCTTTCTTTCCACCCAACTTCACATCAGGCTATATCTGCTGTGCCTCCAACGTATTTAGGGCAAAGATGTAACACGGATTTTAAAAAAGAGAAGAAGGTACACCCCATTGAAGGAGGGAAGTGGTAGGGGCTGAAAGTTACGTATCTGGATTAAGATGCATCAAAGACATTTCTTTAAGACCTCGGAAAATTGTGTACGATTATAAAAAAACAAAATAAAATTGTAAACCCAGCAGAGACGGCATCAGTACCTGCTGTAAGAGGTAGGTATGACCAGTGCGTAGCCAACACAGGTTCCCCCGAGGCAGCTGCCCAGCTCATGGAACAAGCTGTAGGTCAGAGACTCCAACGGCAGCACGATCATCAAAGCACTGAGGAAGAGACCGCTGGAGGCCTGCGGAAGTCCAAACAATCAGAGTCACTTTCAGTTATACCGTAACCACTGACCCCACCCGTTGAAAAAACACTGGACACTGTGCCATTTTAAAACAAACAAAACCTAACTAAATAAAGGAAGAATGGTAGCATCCAATACATTATACGTGTATGTCTAAAAAAGGGGATCAGTGCCTTTGATTGCCGTCTTGAATTTTATTGAATAAAAACTGTATAATCTTTTAGTGTCAAACTCAGTTGTCTCAGCCTAAACAAGCACAGAATCAAGAAAAGACAGTTATCCATGTAAGCAGCTTTAGCTTCTGCAGAACAATGAATATATCAGGATCTGAAAAGACAATCTGCATGAGTATGGATCAATCAACCGCTTTTGTTTGGACACTTTGGGATAATTCCTTCAAATTATTTTCCTTAAGGACGTCACCTGGTTGGATGACTGATGTCCCCACAGAAAAATCATTCAAGGTTTTCCGACGACACTGAGCACATCCCAACCTATAATTACATTACTTGCTAACTCGCACATCTCGGATGATTAACTTAAGGAAGCATGCACAAGAGAGTCAGCACAGAAAAATCAATTAAGTCACTACATAAACAAACACGGGTCAAAGTCCGGTGGTAAAGTTCAGACCCCTTGAGCAATCAAGAGGAACAAAAGGCTTAGTTCAGTCCTTGATGCTTGTGCAAAAGCAACTGACGGCAGGCTTTTACTGTCATATGGCAGATTTATGTTGGGAGATTTAAATCTACGGTAGTTTGAGTTTGTACAGTGTAAGCAGGGTCACAAGGACTTCAATGTTGAAAATTATGACAGCTTTAATACTGAAAGATTTTACTGACCCTGTGTGATTAAAAATGGTGGACTTATACATTTACATATGGGAAATTGTGTTGTGAAATATAAGAGAAAAATGTATTTCATTCACTGATGGTGGATTAAAATGATCCCTACAAAAGGGCCAACACCCATGAAAAAATAAATGACTTTTAGATTTAGCTTAGCAAGTTGTAGCTGAAGTCCTGTTAGATAAAAAGATTAAAGTGAGGCTTGTCGCTGTTGCTGCTTTTTTACTTCTGAGTCCACAGGAGTAAAGCAAGTAAGGTCCGATATGAAATGAAAATCTCAAGTGCGGTTAACAGTTTTAAATGGATGCTACCGCACTAGTTTTTCATCCTAAAAAAAAAAGAGAATAAGGACTTACAATTCCCCTTCCATGTGATCAATGTCTGTATCCTTATACAGGAATATATATTAGGAAATCGTACATGTTTATTTCTAACTTATTGCTGCAGTATCTGCAATAACCTCAACATCTAGCTGTTCTTCTTTTGCAATAAAAAACTTTTTCTTTTTTTAGCCTATCATTGTATCTTTGTAAAGCTGTGGTAGGATTTTGCATGAAAGCAATTCAATGGCAGAACTATCTGCATATTATGAAAATGTTTAAAGGTTTTAGAAGGTCTCTTGAGATTAAACAAATATTAGAGCTTTTATTCCGGTTTAGAGTCTGCTGGAAGTCTGGGAGCATTTTACAGTGTGCTTTGATCAGCAGCTGGATTGTAAAAAGTTGAATCTTTTTCATCCAGGGTTCTGGCAGATTAAAAAGTATCAAACAAGTGACGTCCTTCTCCTACTTCCCTGCAACGTTGTGCAGTCTGAATTGTGCCCGATTGCTTGCTATCCTGACAACCGAACTGGATGCATTAACAGAATGCACGACTCTGACGGTGAAAGCTACCTTGAGAAGCAACTCATTTAAAACCCCTGTTCATCCTTAAAGTCAAACATCACCTGCACGGATGCCCAAAGTGAATCTATCAGGAAAAATTGCCAAAGGTAAAAAAAACAGATATATAAAAGAATAGTGATTAGGTGGTCTGCACCTTCCCGGGACTATTTCTGTGTTATTCTCTGAGTATTTGCGGGAACTGTTTTCCATTAAAACCTAGTAAAAATAGTGCATACATATATAGCGTCTCTTTTTTCAGCACAGCTTGAGACCCGCCTGTCTGCTGGAACCTTATTTATTCATTACTTAAAGCAGCAGAAGGATTCTCACAACACAAGTTTTCCAGGTAAAAATCTATCCATATGTGGCAAAAACAAAGTCTGGATCAATGTGTGTCCTCCACTGGCAGTGACATACATGCTAATGGCTTTGTGGCGGTCTAAAACTGCAGTGCCTTTTCACTGCCCGACTCTACTCGCTGTTTCTTATTGATCCAACTGATTGCGGCTCACTTGCGACAGTGATAAAAGGTCTGTTTTCTAAAAAGGGAACATCCAGGATAGTTCTGTTTAACAAAACATCGGGCTCATTAAAATCCCTTTAACTTTCAGATAGCAATAAATGAGACACAAAACTAGATGCTTGCACTGCAAATGTAAATAAATACAGTCTTACCAATAAATAAAAACATTGAAACTTTGCAGAATCATAATTGTGGTTCCGTGTAGCAAAGTGGAAGCATATTTTATACAATTTATTAGACATTTAAGATTTATTCTCCTTACTCCTCTGTGTTTTTATTGTCCTGCAGTATGAAAGCAGCCTTTAAAGTGCGACACACTCATATTTCTCACAGAATGAAAAATGATTTCCAGTACTTAAGAGTAAAGCTGTGGGAGGAGACGGTTATTCAGGAGAAACTCTGTGCTTTATAGAAATGCATTCAAAAGCTCACTTCAGAACATGAGTGCTTCTCTTCCGCAATCTCACAAAAATCGATATTCTGCTATTTAATCAATCCACACTTTCAAACATGTTTTCACACACTTTTTGAAAATAGACACAGTACTTACAAAATGAAACAGAATACAAAGGAAAAGGCAAGTCTTTTAAGTTGCATCTCCTCTTTTGTTCAAAAGGTTTTACATGTCAATATAAATTATAACAAATGATCTGGACTTGAAATTAGGACGCTACAACCTTCGATGAATAACAATGTGTGAAATATTATTAACTGAAGAAAAACTAAGTAAAAATGCAGAGATAATGTCTAGAAAATCAAATACACCCAAAAACAAAACCAAAGAAAAAATTATTGGACTAATTCACATCATAGCAGCAAGAAACAGTCCAACCTTCACGTCATCAATATTGAATTATATTCAACTCGATTCTACTCTACATTTTATTCAAGACTAAAACTTATAATAATTGTAATAATAATAGTAACAATGTCCAGATTTATAGTTAATATACACTAGCTGCTTTGTTGGTTTTATAATGTCCCTTTGACTACCCCTACTCCACATAACATTAATAGATCATTTTAGAAATAACCCCATTAGACAATGTTCAGTCTTCAGTGAGGGCTGATTGTGTAAACAAGAAGGCAGAAGAGCAGCATTATACATACACTTCAACGAATGTGAGGGTATGTATGTTTATACCATTGTGTCACCCCCGGTAGTCCAATAGTCTTAATTTTAGCCCGATCCTACACCTTCCTGTTTATTGACCAATAGTAGAGGAGCTGGACCAAGAAGGGCAGCCCTCTACCATTTGCATAATGAGGTCAGCTTTTTACTTTACCTGATGCAGAAATGCATCAAGAAAAGCAAAAAGAGGAGACAAGAAAATGCAAAAACAAAACATATACATTTCTGCTTCTATTCTTTTTAATTATGTCAGTTTTGGTCCTCCATGGTGGTGGTGTTTCACATCACTGACAATCTAATGTCCATTCAAGAAAAGCCTGCGTTCATCTACATGCTGTAAGCAAGCACAGATCTGATACCTGCAGAACCGTTTATTACATAAGAATTAAAGTATTATGTAAAGATTGCACTCTGTCAAAGAAATAAAATAATCTTTTGTCTATCATTTTTATCCTTCAGAATAAAAATGTAATGAATTAGTTTGTCTTCTAGAGCTTTACTCATTTATTAAAAAAAAGCCAGATAATGTGTTAAAAGTAAAAGCAGTTATAATGTTCTTATCTAGTATTGCACAGTACCATGAGAGCCCAGCAGGTCACCTCACGACTGAGGAAGAAAAAAGCCCTCGAGCCAAATGATGATGCCATCTCTCAGGTAGCTGTGTGGCTGATATCAGAATGGCTGCAGCAGAACAGAGTCAAGGTGTTACAAGTCCAGACCGCCACCTGGTCCAAATGCTGCAGCCAGTTCTGAAAAAAAGCTAAACCAATATCTGCAAACCTCAGAAGCCACAAACTAAAAGAAAAGGAGACAAAATTCCTCTCCTGAAATGTGGGAAAGCGGTAGAACCTAACAGAACAGGTTATTGCTGCTAAAACCAACTTTTGAATCAGGTGGCTTTTGCACTTTGGCATACATTTTCAATAAATAATAATACAAGCACGAGATAAAATCATGACATCATGTCGTGTGTTGTTGTTCATTTTAGGTGGTATTAAACTAATATAAAAGACATGGTAGATTTTTTTTTAAATGTCCAGATATGTAAGACATTAGAACTGAAATAAGAGTATTTTCTACATATTACTGTACAGAACTAAAAAAAAAAAACCCCACCAAAAAAGACATTCCTTAATCCATTTCGCACAAGCACGCCTAGGAGACTCCAACAAGGTAAATGTTTAATAAGGCTAAATAAGTTATTGCTGCTCCTCATGCAAGTAGATGAGGATATTAGAGTACTAATTAAATTCGTTTCACAAAAGAACAAAAATGCCTGAATTAAGGACGAAGCTACAAACTGCACAATGCCACAAGCCTTTATGTTAAATTCTCTTTTAATGTTTATGATACATTTCTAGAGGCGTATCCATGAAGCTGAAGGAGGATGAGTCAGATTCTGGCTCTCAGTATGATTCATGCAGAGATCCAGGAAGGTTTTCCTGATTCCTGACTCCAGCAGCCAACAGGTTTTTTTGTGTTTTTCTTTTCAGTAATACAGCATGGGAATAAGAATACTTGCAACACTGATAAATCTGACAATATTTACAGCAGAAATTGGAGAAAAAAAAAAAAAACATTAGTGGAAACTGTAAGATAAGCTCATGGATCTTACCTGCCAGGACACGGCCGCCAGTATCACCGTGGAGAGCAGGCAGAAGAACACCAGGCGTTCTGAAATGAGGCAGAAGTGGCGGATTCCTCGGGAGGCCATGACTTGGTCCAGACTCCTGCTACTTGACCGATGGGCCTTCCAGGCTTTCTGGCAGCCACTCAGCTTTGTGTGGAAGCCCCAAATTGTGATCAGCAAAATAACGTGACAGATGGCCCAAAAAAGCCCAAACAAGCAGAAGCCGGGGATGACCAGATACCACAGCTCCAAGTGGCCAAGCTGTTCAGAAAAACACAAGTTGAAATGAAACAAATTCATAAACTACCAAATAAGTATATGCAAATTTCTGTTGTAAAAAACTACTTTTTTGGGACTTGATTTTTTTCTTGGGAAGTGATTGGGTTTTTGGAGAATGGCGTTCATACCTTCAAGGCAGCAAAGACAAAGAAGGCCAGCTCAGTCACACACAGAGGAAACAGGGACAGCCGCCGCCACATGTTTCCAAGGGAGAGCACTGGCATCCAGCGCTCACTTGGCCCCAGCGCACTGAAGTAAACATCCATGACAGGCTCACAAAGTAGTCTGCCCAGGTAGCAGCCTAAGGCATAAGGGTTTGCTGGGAGGCCCAAGGCCTGGAAAAACACAAGCGAGGTAATCAAGGCAAAACCAATCAGGTTGGGGAAAGCTAGAAGAGATTTCATCCTCAAGTCCACAATCAGAACCCCGAGGGAAACTACCAAGCCTACTATGGCCACCGACTTGTGGAGAAGCATGCTAGTGCTGGCGATGCCAAATCCCAGGAGCTCCAGCCATTCAGCTGATTTTAACAAGGTGGGCTTGTAATGAACGGAGGTACAAATGCGCTCAGTCACGGCCCATACTCCTTTCATGACTACACTGGCTACAAGGAGATAGTTGGCGACCAGTTCTTTCACGTTGGACCCCAAAGTGGGACTGTTGAGAAAGCACAAAAGTCCAAGCAGAAAGCCGAACCACAAATGGTACAGGCTGAGGCTGGCTTCTTGCATCGCAAAGTAGTAGTGGAGGATGCTGGCAATCCCCAGGACGAAGAGGCCTAGGATGAAGATGACCAGAATCATCGATTCGTCTGTCACCTCCCAGCGGACATACATGCCAACGCAAACGGCCACAAGGAGGTTGATGGTGGACAGGTAACCCAGGCAGCACACAGATGTAAACACCTCCCCCTCCTTAGGTTCCTTCAGGGTCAGCTCCTCTTCCTCCTCCACCCGATCCATGGCTGATGGAAAATCAACTCATTCAGTGTGCAGGAAGTCTTTTTGCGTTTTAGTTTAGACTCCAGTCATCCTCTATAGACTTGCAGCTAGAGGCCTATGCCTCTTGATGATCATCTTCATGAATCAACCCCTGCGAACAAAAAATAAAATGCTGATATTAACAGGCATCCGTGACGTTATACAGTCCACCCTTATCCTTGTATCATAAAGGAGAAATCTGATCATTCAACAGCTACTAACCATATCTGTCAAGTCTCCCATTTTGGCCGGGAAACTACCGTATTTTACCCCTTTTTCCCACCGTCCTCCCGTATTAGTATTTTGGCGTAAATTACCCATTTTATAATATAAATATTTTTAAACTGCAAACTGAATTGTCACTAGCCGCGCGAGAACTGCCTCCTACTGTAGCCTGAGTGGCCGTTCTTTTGAATTGAATTGTCTTTATTTCGGTCTTGTACAAGTTATTTTACAAAACAAAATGAAAAAAGTAAAGTAAACATTGCTTTTGCCGAAAAGGTGTAGGCTGAAGCCGTAGCTTATAGTGCCTACCCTTTTTCTCTTGTGATCAGCTTAAATCTGAAACATTAGCATTAATCCGGGGAAACAATGCATAAAGAAGGACAAATATAAATAAGATAAAAATATAAAATTGACGTTTCACATTCTAGAATGTTTTTGATAATATACTTTATAGTTATAGTGTTTTATATTTATTTAGAATATTTTCTTTACACATTTTCTTGAACTTGTAGATAGAACTGCACATTTTTAGGTCGTTGTCACAACTATTCCATATTTCTCTTGCCTTACTTGATGTACATCTCTTTTTAATATTTGTTCTTGCTGTCGTCGTCTCAAACATGAGTTTCCCCCTCAGGTCATAGCGGGTTTCTTGTATTTGGAACAATTCCTGAATGCAGTTTGGAAGCAGTTTCTGCTGGGCTTTAAAGGCAAATAAAACAGTTTTCTGCTCTACTATATCATGGAATTTTAGAGTATTATATTTAATATTCTTCTCGCGAGGTTAGTGGCGACAATGGGAACAAACTTGGAACAACAAATCAGAGATGGATGGATGTAAACAGAGAAAATATATTTCTGACAAAAGAAAAAGACTTGGTGTAAATATCTCTAAAAATGGGAAACCAAATTCACTTTCCTAAAGAGGAGATACAGAAACATGCGTCTGTGTCATCAGTCATGAATGCCACAGAGCCACATAAGTGAAAATGACAAATTAAAAGAAAATGTAAATGTTTCACTTGAAGACAATCAATGCATATATAAAATGAAAATATTTAAAATAAATAAATGTGCTTTAATCCACTTTTGTGTTTTCCTTTTTCCTTTAGGCTCTATTATAGGAATTACATACATAGGAATGTCCACAGCATTTCAGTGTCAATACAGGTAGAACAAGGAGATTCTGAGCACATAATTGCAGTTTGTAAGAGGTTGACAGGTAGATATTCTAGATTTGTTGTAAACAGAGGTGTCAAGTTACAAAGTACAAATACTTTGTTACCTTACATAAGTAGAAATTTTGGTTATCTATACTTCACTGGAGTAATTATTTTTAAGACGACTTTTTACTTTTACTCCTTACATTTTCACACAATTATCTGTACTTTTTACTCCTTACATTTTAAAACCAGCCTCGTTACTCTATTTCATTTTGGCCTTTAAAAAAAACTATCCAGTTAAATTGCTCCATCCGGATAGAGTGAATTTGGTTGTGGTTGTTTCAGATGTTCTTGTCCAGTTTTGTTCTTACATCCGTTCCCTCAGATTCCTGCAACTAAACTTGGATGTACATTCCAATAAAGGTTAGGATAAATGATAACAGGCCTCTGAAGTTTGACTTTTTGAACCATTACAATACTTATAGGCAACTAGTCATCATATCTTCTGCTCTCTGAAACACATGTTAATGCTCAATAGTACACATATATGGTTATTTAATATATTTGCATTATACTAAGATGCATTCATTTTCAATGGCTTTTTCCCCCCCTTACATTACTTTTACTTTTATACTTTAAGTCGTTTTGAAACCAGTACTTTTATACTTTTACTTGAGTAAAAAACTTGAGTTGATACTTCAACTTCTACAGAAGTATTTTTAAACTCTAGTATCTATACTTCTACCTGAGTAATGCATGTGAATACTGAAGACACCTCTGGTTGTAAATCTTTTTTTAAATGTAAGATACTGGACCTCGATGGGCTGGTGGGACAGCGGTGGAAAATGTCCTGTATTTTTAAATCCAAAACTACTAACACCACCACAAAAACTAAGATCACTCAGTCTGCAACATTCCTGCATCACACCCACAGGCTGTTTACCAGTTCAGCTGATATTCTTGATTTATCACCAGTTTTAACTTTGCTTACGCACTACTTATGTCAAAAACTCCTCGATTAGAAATGTATTTTGCATATGAACGAGCTGGATTGCGACTTACAGGACCGAACAGCCGGTGATGAAAGTAAATACATGAAGTTGCTGTAGTTTGTGAGGATGTGGCACTGAAGCGCTGAGTTATTAGCCCCGTCTGCTCACTCTTCCCTCACGTTTAAAGAGTTTGTCATAAATAATTATAACGTTTCTAGCCGTCTTTACACTACAGCGGATGTGAAAACTGTGGAAAAAATAAATGTCCTGTCACATATATTTATATATTTGATTGTTGAGTGTTGCTTACATGTTTCGTTTACGGAAGCTGCGTTTCCGGGTTCCACACTACGGCGTCTCCGTGCTGCCAAAATAGTCAGGCGTTCGCTTTTCAGGCTGCATACTTATCCTTTGCTGGTTCTCAAATGTAAACTATATAAAAGAGCAAGTGACTAAATATATCATTGTTCTTATTGGTGAAATTGTATTGTCCAACATAAAAAGTTATAAATAATTACTATTAGAGAATAAGGCATTAGACACATTTATCAGAAATAATATTAAAAGTCATTTTTTAGCCTATTATTTTTAGACTTAATATGAATTCCCCAGTAATAAAATCCTTGATTTTGAATGTTCTACATTTCCAACTCTACAACTGCTGCCATCATGTGTTTTGTAAGTCAAGATAGACCCATTGAGGGTCAAGGTTAATCCATATTTACCTGTTTAGAGCTTCTTTCATTCTGAGAAAAAGCAAGACATCTAACAATCATTGGAACATCATAATTCAGGCTTGTTCAATGTCCCAAGGGAATACTGAATAAAACTAGCACCTGCATGTGCAGGTACCTTTCGTGCATGTGAAAAAGAGTATTTTTATTTTAAGAAGTTTTAAAAAAGTACAGCACACTGCTCAAAACATATACATGTTATGTGTACGTGTTTTCCAAATATGTGTCTCTAAAAATAAGATGTATGTTTTGAAATTTGTTACATAGAACTTTCCATATTTGATTGACACGAAAAAATAAACTGAACTCCAAAAGATTGTGAATCTTTACTAACCAGTCACCGTTTGAAGCATATAGTTAGGCACAAATATGCTGCTAGGAAACCCTTTACCTTAGCAGTCATGTGGATATTGCACTTTCCACTTCTCTAAACATTGTTGCAGACATAACCATGGAAACTGTCTTCCACATGGTAACAGCATCCACAGCCACAAATGAGTAAATAGTAAATAAATAAAGTGTATTTATGTAGCACTTTTCACAAGTCAAAAGCCACAAAGTGTTTCACAAAACATGCATAAGAAAATAAGAAAAAAACATAAAGAGGAAGCATAAAAACAAACATAAAACAAGAAGAGTCAAGGCAATGTAAAGAAGCAGGCAGCTCGCTCCACAACCGAGGGGCCGCTGTCATCAAAACACAGTCACCTCGGGTCTTAAAATGAGTGCACCACCAGCACCCTTTGACCAGATGACCACAGACTGTGAGAAGTGGTGTGGACTTCTAAATAGATCAGAGATGTACAGTATAAAGCTCTAAAAGCGAGCACTAACATTTTAAAATGTAATCTAAAATGCACCATCTTGTGTTTGTGAGGGGCCTTGCAGCAGCATTCTGAACTGCTTGTTGGTCAAGCTCTTTTTTGTTTAAACAGGTAAAAAAGCTATTATGATAGTTTAAACGAGGTGAAATAAAACCACAAACAACCATTTCCAAAACCTATGAAATCTGGAAGAGGGCAGCTTTCATAGTTACTGCCACATCAAGACTGTCAGAACAATGACTATTAAAACACTGCATAGCATCATCAACATCATTGCTATCATTCAGAAAACATGAATTTTGGACCCTGAACTTTAAAAGTGGTGGATCCAGGTGGAAATTGAGGTTGAAAGAAATATTACACAGAAATGATCCCTCAGATGTTCATCTCTGACATATCGATTGGTAACTTGCAAGTGTGCTGGTCCAGAGATATGCTGAGGGAAGTTAAGAGTCAGTGATAGATGGCAGGTCAGAAGCCAAATAACTTGAATACTCAATGTGGAGATTGAACTCCCCCCTAAATAAAACTCTATCATGCTTGATGGTAGAAGATACAAACTAAGAAGAAAAGAGAGAAAGACAGAGCATCAGACACAACAGAGCTTAATGAAGCAACTGGATGATCGCGGCAAAGTCCTAGAAGCTTGTACCTTGCCCCTCAATTTCAGAACCACTGAGCCATCTCAGCATCGCCTGCTGGGGACACCACAGGAAGTCCAGTCCAATAAAGCCCCAGCCACAATCCACCATCCTAAAGGATTCCCTGCAACCTATGTCTGCAGTACCAGACTCTCAACAGCCCCAGAGGTTTTGCATTCATGCTTTAATAAGTCAAAACTCAGTATCTGGTCACTGTAGTGTAGATTTATTACTACTCTTTGAAGAAAATGGTAAAAGTAGGATGGTGACTTAACTTTAGCATGGACTACTGTACAAATGCATACATTGCCTGTACAGTATTAGTTTATCTGCAAGCGTATCTATTGTCCTACAGTGGTACTAAAGGGCACATAAGAAATCATCTGAGCCTCGCAATCCTTTTTACTTGCAAGGTTTGCCAAAATGGATAATATAGGTGTTTCAGCACTGGTGCTGCAAAGGTCTATATTGGCCCAGGAAATGTATACTAGTGGCTGTTACCATGAGCCAGCAAGGTTGGCTTTGAGCTATTCCACATGCGATGAGGTGCTTTCTTCATGGAGATGTCGCTGCTACAAATAGATTTCAGTTCATGATGACCAGGAAATTATTAGAACATCCGTTTATTCCTTCCAAATCCATTTATTTCTGGAGATAGCAGGAGATGTAACAGGATGAAGGTGTCACCACATTGATTTAATTGGGCCCTGCATTCATGCATAATTGATCATTCTGGTGATCAAATTATTTCCCGAAAATCCAGTGTGTGTGCAGGTTGTGCATGATGAGCCCTCTTCTTTTCTTTCCTTTTCTTTCCTTTTCTTTTCTTTTTTAACACTTCATCATCATCATCATCATCATCATCATCATCATCATCATCAGTAAAACATGCAGGAGTTCCTCTAACATTTACATGACCTGGATAACTCAATGCTAGACTACCTCCATATGAACTTAAATACCTGAAAAAAAAACACCAGTTAGTTCAAACTGAAGACTTTCTGACAAGTGATTGAACATCTTTAAGAACCAAGAAAGAAGTGCAGCTTTCTTTCATTTAAGCCGTCACTACTATATGACCTAGATGACAGACTATCCTCACAGACGTCTTTGAAAACAGCCTGGCAGGCAGAGAGAAAGTAGCAGTCAAATGTAAAATGTGAAGGTTTCCGTGAGTATTGGAGCAAAGGAGTTCACTAAGTGTAAACTATTTCTGTTAAATCATATGTTTACCCTCTGCACCTTAGCATTAGGACTTATTTATTTTGTATAATTCTCTCATTTGTTTTCTTGTTATTGTGTTCAGTTTTTCTTCCCACTCCCGTGTCGCGTTTATGATGACAATTTGCCACACAGCTGTTATATTAGTCATCACCTTCCTCTGGCTTTACTTCTAGGTTTCCTTCATGTTAATCTGTGTCTCACTGTGTAAGGAATCTTCAAGTGAACTCTTCGGCTGCACCCTGGAAGACTGTTTGGACATCCTGCGGCGATGCTATTTTTCGGCTTACCTCATTAAGTTTTTCTATTTCTTATCCATCTGGATCCAACTTGTAAGCCTGCACTTAGGACCTTAACCACATCTTTTGGAAGAAAAGGCAAATGCGGGAGTGGCAATAGAGAGCTATAAAATACTAAAAGAGACAGGTTTATCTGAATAATGCATTAGACACGTCTCTACACCACCTGCATTTACTTAACTGTATGAGCCATGAGCACGTACCCACTGTAACTTGTCTGGAGCAAATTGATTTTAATTTACATTAGTATTCTGAGGAAGAATTAGTATTCTGAAGCTGTTGCTTTCAACCATATACTAATGATCATTTACATTTTTTCAAAGGTCAAGTAATGTTTTTAACAGTCGTTTTAACGTGGGTTTGTCCAAAGAAAACATGCAAACTTTCACCTCAAGCTGATTGACCTTTTTATGTTACATATTCTTAGTAATCAGTGTAGTCCTTACTGACATTTCATCATCCGCATAGTTGCTATGGTAGCCCACATGCAAAGAACTGATGTAAATAAACACAAATGAAGGGTGGTAAACTGGCAAACCAAGTCTTTTTCACCTCTTACCTCCATCACTCTGCATGACTCTTTAAATTAATCTTTCTGTAGGATTGCCATAGAGACAAAAGACAACTTGAAATCCTGTTTGAATGAGCAGAATTTGTAGATGGTGACATGTGAAAATCCAATTGCAATTGGATTTGAACTCACCTTTGAATGTGGTTTTGAGCTGTTCAGACTGTCTATAAATCTATCTTGGTCTGATTGTTGCTGGGAGTCTGAACATGATCCAAGACCTCCTGCCCTTGCAGCCTTAATTTCTGCAGTACAGACTGCTTCCTCAGAGGCTAGTAATCAACTCCCACTCCACAGCATCCTAGTGCCACATCATCATTGCGATGCCACATAAATTGAGAAATTGGCAGTACTGACAACAACTTAACTTTCTGCTCTTTGACTCAGAGCCTACAGGCGGTTTCTGGGGTGATGGGGTTCTTTTATTTCCTCTCTTTTCTTCTGATAAGCAGTTGTGCACTAGTTTGCAAGCAATAGATGGACACTGTCTTTTCTCCTTTTAAACAGATCAACGAACTAGAGGGTGCATAGTTATAATAATAGGAATGAACTATGTAAAGGGGTGTGGCTGCAGACAGCTGCCCGAGTTGGGTGCTTGAACTAGTTCACAGGTGTCACCACATTAATGGTAAACTGTCTGTCACAGTATCATCATCATCAAAGTATAGAGATGGAAAGCATGTGATTTAAAAAGCTTCAAACAAATGAAGGACAAAATAAATCTATTCCAATGAGCTGGCTCACTGAGGATTTCATCTATCACACTCCATAAAGATCACTGTGCAAATGGCTTAGACACTGGCATTTAATTACAGACTACCTTTCTGTACCTTTATTTCAGCAGTGCAGAATGTGGCTGAGAGGAACTGACACAGAGATAATTTCAAATGAGATCCATTTTCAAACATAGGGTTCATTGGCATCACATTGTTGGCCAGTCCTTCATATACTGCTGTAACAGTGCACAACACCCAGGAAAGGTATGTTCACCATCCATGCTAGTGGATTCTTTTTATTGGGTCTTGTACAAGTTTGTATGAAAGATTTAAAAAGAATGAACATATTGGGAAAGAATATTTACTTTTTTCTATTACACAATACCAAATAATGCAGGTAAACTCGAAATGCAAGCCAGAGTGAGAAAACCCTCAGATTCTATAAAACATTATGCAACATTCGCAGCAGTTTGCACTTTTTCTTTTTTGTTGGAAAAGACTGCTGTGCATGTTCCAGTCCGGCATTATAGCCTGTGGTGCTCAGCTCTAAGCCCACAGCAGGAGTGTAGCAAGGGAAACAGAAAGAAAGAGACTGTTTAGGCGCAGTTTGTGATCGAGAAACTTTGAATATAGCATAATTAGGCAGGACGACTTCAAAAGTAAAACTACTGGCTAACACCAGAGATGAAACGAAACAGAAGTACTGAATTCAATGCTAACTCTTTTGAAATGTTTATAATCATTTTACCACAACGAACTTAGTTCTTCTTACTTCTTTTGTACGTTTGCTTGTCGTGTGGTAACACACGGAGACAGAGAAAAGGAGACAGCAGCAGGGAGTCAGCAGAACAAAGATGGCAAGAAGATCCAGGTGAGAAGGTAAATTCAGAGCTCTCTGACAATCCCAGTTAGGAGCTGCAGCTGTGAACAGTCATTTAATGTGCTGAAACAGCTACACATATCGCTGAAGCACACAAAGGGGCAAGACAGAGCCCATTTTTCATTTTTAATTATTCTGGAATGCAGAAAAATGCAAAGTGCAATAGTGTGATGATTTAACTGGGGTTGTGGTATATTTTTGCCCATGCAGAGAATTAAATATAAAGCTAATGCTCATTAATGTTCACACTGTGGGCAGAATTAGGCTTTTCCAAAAAGATGAATATCCCTAGCCTATATTTTAACCTTTGCCAATTGTTTCAATTTCCCCTACAGTAGCAGGGATAATTGGCTCAGCAGGAGAAGTTCATGTAGTGTACTGTAATGCACATTTCATGCAAGTAGCAGAACTTAATAATAAAAAGATATTATTGGAGCAATGAAGACAACTTTGCCTCAGTGGCATTTTATGTCTAGCAGCTGCTTGTTCCAGCTTCAGAAATCAATGTGATGGAACATTTTCCCCAAAAAGTAAACGTTAGAAGAAGCACATGACATTAGAAGCTTAAAACATAAACTTTGGTGCTTACTATATCCACCAAGGCCGAAGAATTTCAGAAAACACAGCTTGTGCAAAATAAATAGTTTCATAGGCTGCTAAGGGAGAGACAGAGGGAATGGAAGAACAGAAAAACATGCATCAGCAGGTTGACAAGTAATACAGCACCATCAAAAAATAAAGAACATTTTCTATTTCTGCAAACCATGCATTTCAGTGCTCGTTCAGTATATGTTCGTAAAACATATTTACTCTTTTAGTGCTCTTATTCATGCATATGATTACAAAACTCTTGTAATAGTTCTGGTGCCTAAACCTAACCTCAATGAACTTGCCTGAATACAACCAGTCAGTGAATGAAAACACATTTCTTTCAACCAAAAGTGACTAAACCTGAACAATTTGAATCGGTTCCTAAACCTCACTGTTTTAATTGCCTTAATCTAACTATACAGGGGACAAGATAAAAAGGATAGCGTGCACTGCTGCCCATTAAATTGGAATAAAACAATTTTGCCTCTTCTCACAAAATGATTGTGAAAAAAAGAGGAATGTTTCCAAAATCCAAAACAATTCCAAAAACAGTGTGAGTACTGCATAATATCGAGAAAAAAAAGACTGAAAACACAAATCTCTCCCCTTCCAGCTTCCAAATGTGGACTTTGTTAATGTTATAAAAAGGCATACACTTGGCTTAAACAATGTTACTCATGGAATTTTCCTTCAGTGGAAAAAAAAAGGTATTTTAAAGAGATTACAAGATAAATCTTATTGGATCGCAGTGTCAAGGACATATTGTATAATGAAGATAAAATATTATAAAGGGGGCGACAGATAATCTACTAGAATAGTAGAGTAATTTCCTTCCTCCTTTTCTTCTTTCCCAAGGGCCTGTGCATTTTTTTCTTGTAAGACAGGAGGTGCACAGAGGACTGCAAAGAAAGGATGTAAAAATAAATCCCACTGCCCTGATTAATCCTCAAAGGAAGTGAAATTCACCATACAGTCACTTTCTACCCAAAAGGCAAACCATCTTCACGGGACAAGGACAATGCCTCATCTGCCAAGACACGTCATTTCAAACAGCCATTAAGCTGCTTTTCCCCCTGTCAACATCACAGACACGGGGCCAACGCTGAAGATGAGATACGCAGAGGAGACGTCCTTCATGTCCCAGTCACAGAAGATGAAGAGACTATTCGGATGAAACAAGATTTTAAACGTAAAATGTTTTAAGTAAGAGCAGTTATTAAATTAGATTAACAAAGAGGTACATTAAACATTTCTCAGCTTGACATTAGCATTCACCTGGAAAGAGCACAGACATTCTCCCTCTCTGTGAACATGAACTTTGAATAAAACTACCAGTTGAGGGCAATCATACATTACCAATCTAATTTAGCCCTTTGCCTGAGATCACCAAGTGAAGCGGCAATGGCTTTTTAATAACCCGACCTGTTCAGTCCCACTGAGCTGTGACGATGAAAAGTCTGATTCATTAATTGTGCCAACAGGGGGAAAATTACGGTTCAAATAATGAATCTGTTTGTGCCATTGTGAGAAATGCTGTGTGCTCCCTTTAAGTCTGCAGTGCACCTCCACAGAATGGATTTTCATTCCTTGATCAACAGAGCTGATGATAACGACACTGTTCATTAAGCACACGCAGTTTCTCAAATGAGGGATCTGACTTCTATCTCTGACGCCGCGCTTTAATGTGCTTGTGTTGCAATCGGTCTGGATTAGTCAGGAGTTTGTCAAGTGTGAACACAGACATGTTGCGATCGCCTCCCTTTGACAGATGGATCAGAGACAAAAAATGCGGTCACTTGGTTTTCCTCTACTCCGTTCCCACACCAGAATTAAGTGGGCTTGTAGAGCAGAACATGGCAGAGAAGCGGGTAGCATTCAGGAGTCTGGCTGTGCTTTCTCAGGTTTAACAAATCAGCATCTGCTCACCGCTCTGCCTGCCAAAGCCCACTGACACCAACCTAACAGAGATTGTTGAGAGCCAATAAATAGAGACAGGAATCACCACATTTCATTTGCTAAAAACGTAGGATGTTGTCCTAAAACAAGACATGGTTGGGATTGTCTTAATTACTCAGTGTGTGCTTTCTAAAAGAATGAATGACTAGAATAGGCCTTCGCTTCAATATCTCTTTTTGGAACAAAATTGATTTACCTTAGTTTAATGTCAAAGGATTGTTAGGATCTGAATGATCTTCAAATTACATTTTTCAAAACATTGATATACAGTATAACAAAAAAAAAGTGGCTTTATAAAATCTTTTTTTTTTTTTAAACAGACTTGAACAGATGCAGTCCTAGCCATTTACACCCATTTACACACTCGGTCACAGACGTGCGTGGAGTGCTCGAGTTTAGTTTAGTTTGGCGAAGAGCGTTGCTGCGGCTTGATAAATAGCTAATATCTTTTCTGTTAACGTTAGCTGTGGCTTCTCTCGCGACTGGATGCTTTGTGTTTATGTGGCTGCACTTAAGCTGCTTCGGTGGTAAGCAAATTCCTTTCCATAAAGAACAAACCCACAGTGACAGCCAATCAATGTCCACTTCAAGGTGGGACTGACCGTTGTGTTTGTGCAGAAGTGGGCTTCTTGTGCTTGAGTTGTGGGTGGAAAACAGATTTCATAATAAAGGTAACTCGCAGAAAACAGAAAAGTAAAGTTAGAGATTAAAAAAATAGATTCAGCAAATGCAAATAATGCGCTAATTTGAAACCCCTACATATAATATTGTTTTGTTCCTGATTTTGTCAGTGCTTTAAGCACAGCATCTTATTTTCAGTACTTTATGTTTACTTTACTTTATGTTTGCAATGTAGTTATCATCATCCTCAAACATGTCACAACTGCCACATGGTGAGTGCATTTGATGTCATAAAATGCTGAAAAAACTGGAGAGATGCATAACACTAAAACTCATGTAAGGGATTTCAAAGATGACGTGAAGTCTGTTGATATTTCAAAATAAATAAAAGCAATGATGAAACACAGAGACGCTGCTGTAAACATGGTAGTTTCCAACTCAGAGAATGGTCTTGGTCTGTTGTTCTCCGATGCGGTGAAAGTCACAGAAATATGAATATTTTCCACTCTTAAGCGAAAGAAATGTATCCATTATGTGAGGTCAACAGTTGAACTCCCTTGTTGGCATTGCTAAATTTCCCCCACAACATTGTTACACAAGCTCTTACAGTTTGCTTGGTCATCTGAAGCGTGATAACTGAGCAATCAGTGACTCAAGTTCTGAGACATGAGATTGACAAGTGTCAGCATACGGACAGCATTCATCTCTGTGCGAACAGCCTGGTGTCATACTCGGGGCTGTGAGCGAACTCAATTACTGTATAGCTGATCAAATCACGCTAATGGAGCCACAACTCTGGAAACAAGAAACTAAAGAATGAATTTTTCCTGGTTAGGGAGAGCACATTGTGGGTTTTGATATATTTTGCAACAAATGTGTCTTCTAAACATGTGAAAACATGGAGTCTGGGACACCTTCCGTGCCATGGCGGGTGATTCATTTCTCTGAGTCTTGCTTCGCCGAATTTGCTAGCATAACGTGTCATCATTTTAGTCTCTTTTTTTCAATGTACTCTCTTCATTGTGTCACTCAAGCCACTCTAGTGTCACTCCTCCTCACTTGCATTTTCACAATTCAGATCATTTGCTCTCTCACTCTCTTCCTCTCTCCCCGTCTGTCACTCTCTCTTCCTGTCAAGGTGAGCGAGTTAAGCACTTTCATGCACCATTAGAGCAGTGATAAGAGCTCGGAACTGCCCGTCTATGGAGATGCCTGATTGGCATGAATATGACTTGTAAAATATATTTATCTTGATGGATTATAACGGTGTAAATGTCACATAGGTGGGCTTCCACTTCAGCGCTATTTGAGATGCGAGAACTAGTGAATGGGTTAAAATGGGTTTGTGTTAGGTCCGCTGATCATAAAATCAGCAAAGTGTAGGTGAGTCACACGTCCATCCATCCATTTTCTATACCCGTTTTATCCTTTGCAGGGTCACAGGGGTCTGCTGGAGCCTTTCACAGCTCATTACAAGCGAGAGGCAGGGATTCAGCCTGGACCAGCCAGTCCATCGCACATATACAGACAGACAACAATACATACTCACACTTACGGGCAATTTAGAAGCATCAATTAACCTACTCGCATGTTTTTTTAACTGTGGGAGGAAGCCAGAGAACCCATACAGGCACAGAGAGAACATGCAAACTCGACACAGACACCAGGAACCTTCTTGCTGTGAGGCAACAGTGGCAACCACTAAACCCCCGTGCTGCCTTGGGTTGCACATCTGATGTACAATTTCTAGAGAAATGTAAGCATCAAAAGAAAAAAAGAGTAAAGTACAATAGTGACAAAATACTAACCACATAAAAACGACCTTGATGAGATCACAAGGGGTATCAAAAACTCATGGCATCTCCCGTTGTCAGAGTTACGTGCATATTTGTTATTCTCCCTCCAGTTAATAACTTTGTTTGTGGACCTACAGTATGTGAATTTGCTATTTAGTGTGTTAAAGCAGTGCCACAGTAGAAAATGTAATCTGAACAGTTGGTTTAAAGACCATTTTTCGGCTCTGGCAGGTGCTGACTCCACCCAACAATGGGTAATCCAAAAATGGGCATAGCGATCAAAACCTTTTGAGATTACCACACGCTAGCTATTTTACTGGAACTTATTTCTTGTTTACTAATGGTGTTTTATATTAATTCTCAGGTGTCACTACCCAAACAACATCTGAAATCAGTACTGCTCGAGGTAAAAGGAGGTCTGGTGGAGTTTTAAACGAATATTTGGTTCCCCAGCCATCCCAGATGTGTCCAAGCGGAGAGTGGTCAGCTACTGATTGGCTAATGGTCTGATTAGTAACCAGGAACGTGCCAGAGGTGAAGGTGGCTCGCCTAGCGGACGCTACTGCTCCAGCTGCCGTAAGGGGGTAGCAGCTGAAGAGCTGGAGGTCGTCATGCCAGATGTCTGCTAGTTAACCCTGGCCATCAGCCTTCAACAGTGGGCAAAGGTTGCTGCTTATTGCATAAAATGTTGGACTCTAACTGTCTTTGGTCAGTGTATCTCTGATCAAAGCTCCAACTGAGCCATTGGTGTATGTGTGTGACAAAACTGCACAAAGCACACATTGAACACGTTTCTTTTTCCAACTGTCAAAGTGCAGCTCAGACAGCCCAAGGAGACACCTTGAAAAATGACTACAGCCTCATAGCCTGCTCAGTCAGCTGCACAGCAATCTCTTGATACTCTCCTGTTCACCCACTTATGAATTTAGGCCAAAGCTGTATCATAGATTAAGTCAGATGCTCCTTTTTTATTCTCAATTCTTTTTTGTTATGACATTTTATGCAGGAACTGAATTACCTTCGCACACATCCAGCGTGCGCATATACACACACGGACACATATGCCAAGACAGACTGTAGAATAAAAATCGCTTTGTTGACAAAATCCGTGTAATCTCCTCTGGTACAACCAAAATAGTCCTTTCTGCTGCAGGCGTGGAGCATCAGACTCATCCAACTCAGTGATGAGCCCAGTTCGAGAGTATAAAACGCTGCTACTAATGTGCAGCCACTTAATTTAAGTACTTTTTTTCCCCCCATTTTGTAAACACAGGGAAATTACCATTCAGATGTCAGCTGATTAAATTAATTTGCTGAACTAAACAAACATCTTTTGGGTAAAATAATCATTTTGAGCCATATTGTCAGAGAATACATTCGTCTTTGATGGACAATAATGAACATGACAAATTCTATTCAAACAAAAGAAAACACAAAGAAATGGCTGTTTTTGTCAACTTGAAGGAAAGTAATTAAACTTACAAGATGGTGTTTGGACTAGGCAGGAGCAAAGCTACAAAGGAGGCCTAATTATGGAAGATAAGTGAAACACTAAGCTAAACGTTAAAAAAAGTCCCAAAAGTACATACATACATACATACACATATATATATATATATATATATATATATATATATATATATATATATATATATATATATATATATATATATATATTATAGAAAGCATTTGAACAAAGTGTATTCTCCTCCGTCTTTTCCTGAAAGGAATTTCCACAAAGTCCGTTGCCAAGGTAGGACGTTTCGACGAGAATTATATCTCATCAGGATATCTCGTGGTACAGCTGCGTGCCCTTTGCTGGGTGCAGAGGTTACATGATGCCTTTGATAGATGGATGTAGGAGAAGCAACTGTAATGTTTCTTTTTATAACTACAGGTCCACATTACATTTTAGTTGATAACAGGAGTGGCCAGCATTCAATATGACAACATAGTCAGATTTCTGGGTTTAGTCTCATGTGGAAATCTGTGCTGTTCCTCAACTGGCCACTGGAGGCTGGCTCCAAAACCGAGTCAATCTCCAAGTTAAAATGTTCAACTTTAGAGCAGGAAAAATAATTTACAGCCTGGTTCAAATAACCAATTTGGTATCAATTTGTCTCAATTTGATTTCACAACCATGACAACTAAACAGGATGTTTTTAGAAACCAATGAGTCACGTAACTTAATGGTTTATTCATTGTTTTTATAGTCATGGTTACCTGTAATGTAGCCTACCTCTTTGTACATACTGTGGTCTCAAGACACTTCAAGACAGGAAAGGTATATGGCAAGGTACATTGGAGGAAACAACGTAGGGTTGTAATGCCGTGATAGATGTACTGAGAATAGTGAGCCAGCTAGTTTGATTTTGGTGTGTGACAGATCGCTCTAATGTAATACCTTTCTTGGCTGGACCACAAAGCTATATAGTGCAATTCCAGGCTAGCCTGGTGCACTTGGTAAGTGGGAAGAAGTTATCACATTCACTCTAAGTCATTGAAATGTGGAAAAATGACATACAGTAGTGTTAATTTAATTGTTGATCAGTCCTGGAGATTAGCATTTCCAGCAGAAAGGAAAGTTTCAATGACCCTATAAAATGTTTGTGGATTTTAACTGGTGATCAGATGAAATCAAATTCTTGTTGTTAAAGTCAATTTGACTTATTCATTCCATGGTTTGAGATTTGTCATCATATTTGCCCAAATAATTCAGAATTCATTGTTCTATAATGACGGCGAGCTACCCTTGCCCAGACACAGCAGAAGAGGCCCAAATCATGACTTCTGCATACTAATATAAAGTAACAGATGTTCTCCCTTAGTAAAACAAAGTGATTAGTATTTGTCTCATCTTTATCAACATTCACATGCCTCTAGGTTATATTTAAGCCCTTTCTCTCAAAATTATTACAGAAATCATTATTACAGAAAATAAGCTTTTATGGGGCTTTGAATTCCAGATTTCTGCTCTGCTTCAAGCTCACGGCTGACAGGCCAGCAAGCAGTTACTGTTAGCGACAAAATTAATTCCCGTTGACTTATTTCAGCGAGGTTCAGTCTGCTTTGCTGAGTCCTAGTATTCCATCACGCGCTTATACAGTAGTGCATAATTTTTCACTTTTTCTGGAAACTCATTATGAACATCAAGACCAATATGCCAATGGGCTGCCCTTACATCATGAAGATTCAGAGGGAATGCTAAATAAGGTAATTAAGCTTGGAAAAGTGCTACTGAGTGTAATAATTTCACAAGAGAGCTCATATGTCAAAATAGCAAAATTACCATATAATGAGTCTGACACACTGAGCAGCTATCATTTGGAGAAAGGGATAATGAGTTTGTAAGTAAATAAGATTTTCCTCATGTTTTTTCACTTTCCTCATGTTTTTTATGGGTGTGAATCAGGTGAAGCTGGGCTCACTTCTGCGTTTAGCTTTTAGGTGCCATTGCCATCATCATTTAACTCGTATTTGACGCATTATTTGAAGACAGCAGCTTCCTTCTCCGAACTTTCATGAGTCACTGGCACGTCACGAAAATGCACAGATGTGCTGTCAGAGCCATTTGGAGAGGTACGTAATTCACCTGAGTCATCCTCTGTTTGACGCTTTGAATGGCATTAGAAAAAGGGACGCCAATCACTAGACCAGAGAAATAGGGACCAACATGTCAGGCTGTCGCCATGGCAACCCTCCATCATAAACCCATCCTAGAACAGCTGTTGTGATCTTGTGTGATTAAGCATGTGTTTTAATCATCGTGACCTCTCCGACTAATAATAAAAGAGGTGAAGATAATGGAAAAAAGAAAAAAACCGAGAGGAGACAAGTAGGATGGAGAGTGGAGAAAGTGTGTGTGTGTCAAATCAGAGATCACTTCTCTTAGACTAGATTAGAACACTTGAAAGAGAGCCAGAATTTCACTAGTCTGTGGGAGATGTAGAAATAGAGCTATGTAGGCGTCTAAAAGAAATGAAAAGCAAAGAAATGAAAGAAAAATATATGACAAGTCCTGCAGCTATATGAGGATTTATTACAAAGTCCGGCGATGTTGAGCAAATAAGAAAATGCAGTTCAAATAGAGGCTGTGTATATTACCTCATATACTCAAGGTACTTTGAATATTACATTCTATTGTACTGCTGAGTCAGAGTTCCTAGAAAAAAAGCAGGAAGAAAATACACGACCATAAAAATTGCCGGGAGGTCTTTGACAAGAGGTGGCATTGAAGGCCCAGTCTGAAATGTCTTTTCTGCAAAGGTTGGAGGTTGAAACCGTTAAATCAAACCTGCCTTTTATTCAGCACCATATCAACCTTTAATTCCCTCTTCGCCTGCAGATGTAATGCTGGTTTGGCTCATCTGGTGCCAGCTTCTCAGTAATAAAATCTGTTTATTCTCTTCATGTTTTCAAGCAGCCACGAGATGTCACAAGTTTTAATGCCAGTTCCCCACACCAAATATCACACAGTCATAAAAAAGGACACATACTGTGGCATCACACTGTGCAGCTTTGTTGCCAGAAAGGTTTTTAGATTCATACAAATTTTAACATGAAATCAGTTTTTATTAGAATCAACAAGGCTTCTATCATGAACATGTTTTTCACTTTCGAAAAAAAATGCGAGGGTAGATAATTGTCGTCTGAGGTGAACCAGTGACGTAACTTACAAGTCCAAATAGCAAGTTAAATGACAGCTTTTCACACACAGAGTAATGTTTTTGAATTGTAAAGACTTCACTCTCCCAAAGGAATATAAGTACTTTTATTCAGAACTTATATTCAGTACTGCTTCACATATATATTTGTTACAATTGTGTAAAACTATAATTTAATGATACGTGGTTGGAAACGAATTTCACCGAGGCACCAGGGATGGACCATTACAGTGGAAGTGTGTATTTTAGTCGGGCAAATTAGTATTCAGTCCGTCCTCCATCCATCCATGAAGAATGGGACAAAATAATTGAAATGCTTCATTGCTTGGCATCCTCACTGGCAAGGCATTGCAAAGTTGCAGACATTTTACTGCTTCAAACTCGCTTGGAATCTTTTAAAGGTCTGAAATGCAAGATAGGAATCTCATTAAAACATTTTTATGAAACCAACGAGACAAAAACATATGTTAAAACTTGTTAGGTTCATTCTTTTTGCTATAAAAGTCAAAGTATCTCTGTGAGAGCTTTTTCTATACTTTTTAAGTATTTTCTGAGGGTTGTACAAAATAGTGGATAATCACTTCAAACAAGTAGCAGTTAGTGTCTAGTCCAGAGATTGTCTCATCAGATTCCTTTTAGCAAGAAGAGGAGCCGCCTGTGCCGTGGCTGGTTACCGTGTCTGCTACAATTAAGACAAACAAGGTAAGTAACTGCAAACGTTTACGGGGTACAATGATTTACCTTTTGGCTATAGGGCCAACTGTGTTTTGCAGGTTACAGCCCGACAGCTCATGGAGGCGCTCACCAGGTATACAGGGAGTGAGTAATGGGCTGCGGCTGGATAGCAGGAGCTACACTGGAACCGAACATGATGAGTGAGTGCCGAGACAGATAGTCACCATAACAGTGAGTGTGAGGGAAAACATACTGTTTTCCATTGAAATAGACAATAGCATTTCAAAAGTCAGGAAACGAGACACGTTCTTGATGGCAGACAAAACATTTTGGAGACATGATACAAACCTCCCTTTGAAGTACGTTACTTTAAAATGAATGCAGTGTGGCTTTAAATATATTTTTAAATTCTCATGTACAGGATAGGGATGCAAATTATCCATTATTTCATTAATTGACAGTTGATAACCTTATCGATCGATCATCGATTAGTTGATAAGCGGCGTTTTTCCCCCATCTGAGATACAAACATAATTTTTTTTGCTTATATAAAATACAAAGGACATTTTAATGTATTCCTTAATCAAATATTTATTTGATACAAAAGTAACAAAAAGACATTTTTGTACCACAAGGAATATAATATAAAGTGCACTTCAAGGCTATTAGTAGTAGCAGCAGCCATAATAGTGTCATTTGTGTCAAGCAAATTTTAAGTTCTGGTTACGTTTTAAGTTAGAGTTTTGGCAGTGTTCAAAATAAAATGATGAGACCTGCTGTATTGGAGCACATTTTCTTTTAGTTAAAACTGTAGCGGGGACAGATGTTTAGAGAAACCTATGTATGTACCAGGTGAAGGCTGATTTATGGTTCCGCGTTACAACAACGCAGAGGCTACGGCGGCGGCTCTGCGTCGATTTAAGGCGGAACCATAATTCAGGCTTTAGGGGAACATACCGGCGAACAACCAGAAGAATATAGAGTGGATTAAAAATAAAAGTTAAGCACTGAGCTACATGTGTCTCCCGTCTGGGCCATTGCAGACTCATTGCCTGAGCATGATATTACTAAAACCAAACATATCCGCCGTCTCTTTCTTCTAACTTTATGTGCGCGGCGCAGCGCGTTGTGTCGCATTAAATGTGGTCCGGGCGTAATACCAGCTGGTGAAATTAAACGAAAAAAATAAATAAATAAATAGATTAATTGTAATCGTTAATTTTAATTGGGTAATTTCATAACGGCAATTAATCGAAAATCGATTAATTGTTAACATCCCTAGTACAGGACTGTTTTGCTCTTACATCAAAACTCATTCGAGTTAACAACTGAGCCATTAGTAAGCCACGTCCCATAAAGGCAGATGCTGCTAAGTACCAGCAGCGTTTGTGGAGCGGAGATCTATCTGAATGCTCCAGTGGCCCTTTTTATGTCCAAGATTATGTCCAAGATTTGTGTAAAGTGTGAGGACGAGGTTTCCTTCTTTCTTACTTTGATTTCCTAATATTCAGAGTAAAGTAAATAAATGACGTTCCAGTTCACATGATAGACACATGTAATATAAAAGACTCCTGCCAGTTGTGTCTTGTGCACAGTCTTACATGGTTTCACTTGAAACACAATAAATCTGTGTTTCCTGATCTCAAAGGAAAAACGAATCCTTAAAGTTAATTACCCAGAGTTCCTTTGTGCCATTTTAAAACGGTAAGATCCTGCTGTGCTTAATTGTTTCAAGTAACACATAACAGAGGAGAGCTAGAAAGTGTAAAATAAGATGATGGTGCGGGTTGGGTTACTATTCTTGGGTTTTTTTCAGTCACTAGCCGCCACTGGCTTAGTCTAGATTTATAAATCACAGCAGCTGAAGAAGGCACAGCTTCATCACGAGAAGCTATAAAAACGATTGTGATTTTTAGCTTCACGAATGCAGCGTCACTCAAAGTCACCGAAGCTAAGCTCACATAACAGCTGGTGTCAGTGATTATTCGGGGACGGCTTCCATTTCTATCAAGATAAGTTAAATCAAGAGGATGGATTAGGGATAGGCCTTTGTCAGAAGAGATATTTTGATAAGGGAAAGGCTTAATGGAGCTAACGGTGGCTGATTTCATTTAACTACTTCAGTTTCCCGTCCTTCCCTTCTGTTCTTTTTCCATCTTCCCTTTGGCCCGTACCTCATCCACTAACCTTCATGCTAGTTTGTACTCTCCCTCCCTGGCACTCATCTGCCTGTCCCTCTCTCCTTCACAGCCAGAAGGCCAGTGTTTGATAATAACGTATCAATCTGTAATGTTCTCCGGTCATGACTCACCCACAGATGGCCTGGAGAAAGTTACTTCCCCCCCCACCTCCACCCGCTGTGTCCCAGTTACCGATGCAGAAGTGTCCGACGCACTCGAAACTGTCTGTTCATGTGAAATTAGGTGATTTAGATTCTGTGGAGCAGGACGCCGGAGTTGTCGGCAGTCCTCACTCATAATTTCAAACTTCTGATATGATGAATGTAGAGCCATGAATAATAACCATGCAGAAGCACAGTGGATGTAAGATATCACACACAATTTCAGGAAAACCTGTTATTTATTTTTTTTATTGGAAAGTCAGACTTTTATTGAAATAAAAATAACCAATGGCTTCCTTTGAGTCCCCATTTTCCCTGCTATTTTATCAGAGTTCAGATTTTTATTTCACATCAGCATTGCATATACGATGGCTCATTTTCTCTTTTAAATAACACCTGAGCTTGAACATTGCTGGTTTAATAAAGAGCAGGCAGAATGTAAATATATGAAGAAAGTGATGAGACATTACTCCGAACGACTAATTCCCACATGTCCTCTCATTCTTGATGTAGCTGCTGTACACATTGTCATAAGGTTTCCAAAAATACCTCTAAATAGCTGACAACATTTATTCAGCTGTGTATGAGCTAAAGCTTATCGTAAAAACACACAAAAAAAGAGAGAATGTATGCTTTCCATTAACATCATTACTTCCATACATTAGTTAACACTTTCAATATTAATATTAATTTCTTGTAAGGTACAGTTATCTTTCCCATGATTAACTCTTTCCTTTCTTATGCGTGCCCGTACACATGCAGTTCCATGCCATGACAGTTAGTGGCACTGATTCACCAGAAAGGAGTGTCCACTATCAATGAAGCTTACAGAAGAAGAATGTCTTCAACAATACTGCAGCAAAATGAGGACCGGAAACTAGTAAATAGGGAAAACAAACATTGACTATTGCGGTCAACATTTGTAGAATTTGTCGGAAAGTCACAAATCTCCATGTTGGCTGTCTTGATGAATGTGTGAACGAACAGCTACACACTGAAGTCACCCAGCTCAAGTCTGAGGAGTGTCAGCTCAGGAAGCAGCACCTATTAGTCAGTTAAATGTAATGCACCTCATCAGGAAAATGGGATTGTGTGCAAGGATGTCGGACAAATACTTGAACCCTCTCTGAGAAACAGGACCACTTGGTACAGTAGCAAGGCAGTATACTTGAAGTTTACTATATTTTACATACTTGAGAATAGTGTAGTGGAGTATACTTGGTTAAATTGAAAAGTACAAAGACAAGTCTCAGGCTAAGTAAATTAATACTATGGCCTACACTTATACTTTAATATTAAAACTGTAATTTAGTATACGTTTTACTTCTTTCTGCCACAAACTGCTAATACTTAGTATATCTTGATCCAAGTATAGAATACGGTCGAGTCACTGATTCATGTTTACATTTAATTTAGCAGAATAATAATTTTCAGTACAGACGTTTGCCCCTGTGATGTTCTTCTTCAAGTTCATACAGGGCTGGAGTTTAAACCTTGACAGTAAACAGTATCTGTGCTAATCTGCATTATCTTTATGTATCTTAAAAACATACATAAAAACAGAGAAACATATGGCATTCATTTATTGATCACATTCTAGTCCCTCTCATAAGGGTTTGGCTGTGGTGTTATGTACACAGCGTCAACCGTTTCAACAAGAACACATTTTGTTTTATTTACGTTAGGCCAGACAGCATTAAGAGTTTCAGTTTTTTAAATATATGAAGGTACTGTGTACATTGATCTGTTAGTATTTACATACAGGCCCATCTGAGTAAGTAAGTACCTCAATTAAAACACAACATAGTTTGGGACGTGAACAAAAAGCAGAAATTGGATGTGAACGTTTGTTTAAAAATAAGTCATTCATTACACAAAATGCACCATCTTTCAAGCTTACAGCACTGTTGTACGCCTTCTTTAGTCCGTCATAGCTTTGATTGTGATACAGAACTTCATTGAAAAGAGAGTTGTAAGACAAGAAGCAGTCTCTTAGATTTCCACACAACTTTACGATGGCAACCCTATATGACATTTTAATATATTTTTTCAGCGGGGGACGGCCAAAACCTCTGACACTTTAATTTAGTACTTTCCAATTCTGTTTTTCTTTAACCAAAGTAAAGTTCTTCAACAAAAGTTTGAACTTTTTTATGTTCTGGATGGATAGTGTTCTTGGCTCTCTGGCAATTCCCTCCACAGCAGAAATGTTCTGACTGTTTGTGACGGGACATACTGTATTGGATGAACATTTTTGAAGAGAAATGCCACGTGTGGCGTGACAGCGTGTGAACTTGCTGAAATGCGTCTCACGCTCAATGCATGATACTTGAGAGCCCTGATGCTTGAGTATAGCAGTTTACTATGCAGGTATACTATGGACCATGTACTTGTGGAAAGTATACCATCTTAATACTTCTTCGGATTGGAACATTTTCAAGTTTATAAAAAAGTGTACTTTAAAAGTTCATTTATAATATACAAAAACACACTTTCAAGTATGCCACAAGTGCACTCACCTGTATATATTATTAGTGTACTAGGTATATAATTCTAGTCCACATTTGAGTTTATTGAAATATACTATGTTAAAAAGAACTGCATATAAACCTTTTCCAAAGCCTGACTTTGGTTTCTATAGCATGATCTGACAACAATTACATCTGTAAGATAAACTTTATCAGTTTACAACATTTAAAGGGGACCTATTATGAAAAACATGTTTTTTCTTGCTTTAACATATATAAAGTGGTCTCCCCTCAGCCTGCCAACTCAGAGAAGGAGGAAAGCAACCAAATTCTGCAGTGTCTGTACAGCCGCCCGGATGAGCCATCCAGTGTGATGTGACTTCTACGAGCCGTTCAGATTCTGCTCCCGTCGTTACGTAACGACGGGAGAGATTTACATACTGTAGGTTGTCCTCCGATGCGTGAAACCACGCACACAACTAACTCCGCCGGCCGGAGCTTCTGCCATTTTTTCGTAGCGGTGTATCACATCATTCAGGCAGCCAATCAGCACAGAGCCTCATTCATGCCTCATTATCATAGCCCCGCCCACTCAGAATCCTGCATAGATAATGAGGTTAGAGAATGGGAAGATAAAGACATGGCTCAGAGGCTGAATTTCTAATTTATTTAGCAAAAATAATCAAAAGCTTGTTTTTAAGACATTCAAGGCCTGTTTAAAATAGGTATTAGATGCCATAATAGGTCCCCTTTAAAATCACAAATCTATGTATGATTAAGAGTGTGATTTTTTTGATTGACAGCTGGCGCCATCATCATTTTAGCTACCCGCGACTTGAGAGCATAATCATTCTTATTTTAATTATAATATGTTTTATTCTTAATTGTATTAGCAGACCATTGAGACCGGCCCTGGATTGTCCTCAAAAAGGGTCCAAGGACGAAGCTCAGCTCCGCAGCAGGCGGGAGCTGATTCCGCCCTTGGCTGCTACCTGGGCTCACCCGTGTTCAGCCTCTAGCTTGTTGGCTGCTTGCCCCGGCAGCAGCTGGAACAGATGGTCCCCGTAGCCGAGCCATCTTCCAGGTTGCCTGGACCTCGCTGGAGGCCCGGCTCTGACGAAGCCCCCGGGGACCCCTAGGCTGCAGTCACTTAGCCAATTGTCTGCTTGTTGAGGATGCCACTTGTATTCAGTCGGCGATCCAGGTAGTCGTGCTTCAGCTCCAGGAGGTGTTTATTTCAAATGTTACGGTGGCAACACCAGAATTGTGAATTTATGGACAGATTTGATCAAAATGTATTGAAGGTAACGTTCTTTAGCATCCTATGAGCTGAGGTGGGCATGTTCCAAGCAGCCTCCACTCTTGTTCGTTACACACATTTGACCAGTTTTGGATGAACCCAGGGCTGGGTGGAGTCAGAGCCTGGGAGGATAGAAAAACCTTGGAGGTTTCTCACACATCCAGTTCTTTTTATACAGTCCGTGGTTCAAACTCAAGAGTCACCAATCAACATGAGAGGGTGGAGGCCATCATAAAGACAGACCCAGTACGTGTACATTTAGCGTTCATCGTTCATAATAAGAAATTTGGTAAAGTGACACTGTCTTTTAGAAATTCATTAACAATAACGTATTAATCAAAATTATTGAAGAAGAATAACTCAAATCGACTGAATTCCTGTCAGACATAAATAGGGATCAGGTAGTTAATGATTTAAAGATGAAGCTAGAAGCTTTCCCAACTGAACTGATGGAAGGCAGCAAAGTAGCGCATCTGATAAATGTGCAAGAGGGAAGCAGCCAAATTAGGGTTTTAGTCTTTGTTTAATTTCCATATGCAGCGATACATCAGCGTTCAAGGGGGAGGACAGAAAGTTTGTAGCCCACAAGACTTCGTAAATGATGATACCGCGCAGGCACGGATATGTAAATCAATATTCATTTACAATATTAACCTCATTAAATCAAATTTAAAAGAGAAAAATACCAGTGTCATAAGTCCTTAAACAACCCCGTTTTTATTGTATGTTGTTCATTTAGCCTACATATCAGATTCTTCGACATACACAACTCAGTTTGTGGATTACAAACATTAAGCAGTATTTATGACTAAGAGCTCTGTGTGCAAAGGACCGAAAAGTAGTGATGCCAGTGAGTCTGCTGCATGCTTCAAACCGCAGAAGGCTGCATTAAGTTGAGCTTGAGGCCAGAGCTTTGCAGAGATATACCGTAGCAGACAACAAATGACTTCTTGAATTTGTGAGTCAGCCCTCTTAGCTGTGACACCCTGAATGCCCCCTACCCTCTACCCACAACCCTCCTCCCCGCCCCAGCTTCAGGAAAGCAACTGCTTGTCATACGTTTAAAGTATTTTCCAACTAACGGGTTAGCAGCGAGCGCGCTCCGACAGCACTAATTGGTGGTTACGCGTTTGTTTGTACTGGAAGTGTCCATGACAATGGAAGCGCTCTCAAAAAAGGAAGGAGGAGGAAAGAGAGGTCAGGAGGGGTGGAGGTGGGCTGAAAGCTTCTATTGTTTTTTTTTTTCTGTTTGTTGACTGCGATAAGCACATTTAGGTGAAGGACCTCAGAGCGGGCTCAAGAGAGCCTATTCAGGGAGGTAGTACCTGCTGTTTTCTTTCTTGTGATTGTTACATAATATATTCATAGTGTATAAAATACCCTTATCATATACAACACTTTGATCTATTTGTGTTGTGGCAGGAGGATGTAGTCAGGGAAAAGTGGATTTAAAGAGACCAAACCAAAGCCTGACAACGTCAGTATAGAAAGTCCACCTAAGGGATATAATTTAATATTTGTACTGTTGTACTCACTAAAGCACGGGGACATAAAAGTTAATCACTTTAAGAGCAGGAGAAGTAGTTCCATCCAATAACACATTTATTTGTTATTAAAGTTTCTATCTATCTATCTATCTATCTATCTATCTATCTATCTGGATGGTGAAAAATGGTGAAAACCACAACTACAGATGGAGATGAGTACACAGCAGACATATTCAGCTGCTGCTGCAAAAACAGCAAAACCACACATTCTTAAGAAAAAATAAATACATTTAATGGCAGTTAACCAAATGTTGAAGCACATCAGAAAATGAGCTGCTTTCCCAGAATGTGACCCTGCCAGTAGCAGAAACAAGTTCTCCATAACTTTAGGTCCAATTAGGGAGCAGACTGTATTTATAAGTCTGAATGTTTGCAGGAAGAAATGCATCAATGCCACATGTGACAGACTGAGGTTAAACTGCCAGACAATTAAATTAATGTAAGGGAAAACAGAGCAAAAACAGAGTGGAATAAGGCATAAAAAAAGAATAAAGGGCAGCAACCCCTCATCAAGGGAAATATATTCAGCTGTGCTTCAAGTATTCATTAAACTAAAAATAAAAGTATACTTTCAGTTGACTTTTTATGTACTTAAACTAAAAGTAGGCCAATTTAGTCCTAAGAAGTGTATTTGTGGAAAAAATGCTTGTGTATTTGTATCAGTGTACTTGGTACATAAATGTACACTATGGGAAATATACTTAAATGTACTGAAGTATAAAACATGTACTTGAAGTATACTTTTTTTGTAAGGTCTTTAAAACTACAGTCCCTGCTTAAACAGAAAAACTAAATTTCTTACGCTTTCCATAACCAGGAAATGCTTGCTAAACAGGAGGGAGCATGCTATCCAGGTAATATTACCCACAGCAGGACATGCAGTCACTACACATACAAAATACAAGGAAATGACTAGAACCATGCGATACTAGTACCAGCGATGGAGGAAACCCAGGAGCTACTCAGCAAAACAGGTTTACAAAGAACAAGCAGCTCGGAGTAGCCTCAGCTAAGTCAGGGGCGAAACATCAGGAGAGCTCAGGGAACAGCTGGACCTCTACTGAAAAGTGAACTGTGAATGGATACCGTAACTTTAATACCAGAAACCAGTTGCGTTACAAAGCTTTGTGAGAAGACTTTTGTATTATATTTGTGAAAAAAGTTGTCCCTGAGAGGTACTTCTTGGTTGCAGCACTTTTTAACCATCTCACACTTGTTCACTCCTAACAGTACATTTTCCCAAATGAACAATACCACATCAACATCTTCGCCAGCCACTGCTCCATATTCCCTGGACCTTTGGAAATATCTTGGTGAGTCAATTCCAAATTTTTGTTTCTTGAGGTATTCAACATTACATTGTTTATCAGTGAAGACGAACAACAGCAAAACAAGACTAGTGTGTTTATGCAATTGTTTTCACACATTTCAGCCAGATACGCCCCTCTTACCCAGCTTTTTTAGGCAAGAGCACCCAATATCAGACCAGTGAATCCAGGCAAACTAAACAAAATAAGCCGAGGAAAGGCAGGATAGGTCCAAGAAAAGAAGAGCAGAAACAGCAAATGTTTCTCTCAGGACCCCAGTCACAGTCTAACACCTGGAAATGCTGGTCAGATAAATTCATCTCAGATATCAATTTAGTTTTGATAGCTTGAGTATGCATCATTTGCTCTTGAAAAAGTTCAACCCACATCATGTGAAAATTCTTAGAAATGAGAGCTGCTCTCAGTTTTTCTCTACAAATGCTTTTGTGGCCCAGATTTTCCTTATCACGACTCTGTTATAAATGGGCGCTGAGTCTGGCCTTCACCAGTCCCAGTGTAAAAGTACAGCAGCAGACGGTGATTGAACAAACTCGGAAACTTAAAATAAATCCCAATTTATGTTTGTCACATACAAAAGCAAAAACACTTTTACTCTGCAGCGCACGACAGCTCATTGTAACTCCACATCAGGTGTTCGATTGCAAATGTCCTAAATGGATTAATCATTTACAGTGAAACCCAAAAGAGAAATAGATCAGAGGTTTTCAAAACAGAATTTAACTGATGTGTCAGATTCATTCTGATGGCTGTGGTCTCACATGTTCTCCATGAGAAACGTTTATACTGTACGTGCATCACTCACCATTCACCCGTCTCCTGTGTTAGGGATGAAACAGATGGGATTCCAGGAACAAGAAAAAACAGGGTACCAGCAAGGTACCCTGTAGGATATAAACACCACACTGTGGCAGGTGGAGCTGACGCGTGTGTTGTTTCACATGGAATGCTCAAAGAAAATTGTCAGAATGGTCATCAGTGACGATCTTTTGATTCATAACAGGTTTTCAGAGGGTAATTTTAAGAATTGTAGCCATCTTACAAAATGTCTCAATTTCAAAATCTGATGCATTGTTGCAAGCATGCGCCAAAACCCCTCCATTACTGTAGTCAAGATGCAATACATCCAATTTCATGTCTTTAGTGCACTTTTCATAGGCAATGAAATTTAGCTGTAATGGGAGGATATTGAGTTAGGAAGGTATGGTAGGAAGTCATACATTAAATGCATGTAGAACATGATAATCTGCTGCAACAAATGGAGAGCTGAAAGTGGAGAGGAAGATTGCAAGGAGCTTTTGAGTGTATATCGGACCTGTGATTCAGAGCTATTTCTCCTCCTCAGCTCACCATTATACTCTACGCTTCATTTGACATCTCAGTCAAACCTCCATCTGCTCATCAGCTGCACGAACAGCATCTGATATCAATCATTACCGAACTTTGAATTTTTAAAGTCCAGTAATGACACTCGGTTAATGATGAAGCTCTATTTTTAAATTGAGTGTTATGAATATACTGCCCTCATGTTCAAGGGGGAAAAAAAAATCTGGATCTCAAATTCTCGGTGGAAAGATAATAAAACTTGCTCTTCTTTTAGCGCATATATATATATATATATATATATATATATATATATATATATATATATATATATATATATATATATATATATACACACATATGCGCATACATACATACACACATACAGTACAGACCAAAAGTTTGGACACAATTCCCCATTTGCTTTTGGTCTTTACTGTATGTGTATGTATGCATATACAGTATATATAAATACATGAATAAATAAATACATAAAAAGCAGTGGATGGCAGGATTTGTGAGTAAACTAGATGTTTTTCCTAATTCTACAACAATCTCAGGTGAAGAATGGCATGAAGGCTGAGATCATGTGATCATGTCACATATTATATGCAAGATTGTGTTTTCATCTCCAACTATGCCTACAGTAGTGTGCCATTTTAGTCACATTTTCTCCTATGATGGGCTGTATGTAGGGTAGAGGGAACAGAAATTACTCAGCACACTAGGCAGAGTTCAGCAGAACAAGAACAAAAAAAAACAAAACAAAAAACAACCTCTTCCATCCATCAATTTTCTGTAACCACTTCATCCTGTCCATGGTCATGGGGAGCTGCAGCCTGTCCCAGCTGTTATCGGGGGAGAGGTACACCTTTGGCAAGTCACCAGCCACATAGAGACAAATGAGACCAAGAGCTATGCATGCTCACACGCATCCATGTATAATTTAAGACCTTGAACACGAGAAGCTGGAGTACCCAGAGAAAATCCACTCAGGGAACACGGAGGCCCTGCCAAGATAAAACCTGGGAAACTAGTTCTTGTCAGGTGACAGTGGTAACCACCATATCACCATGCTGCATTCAGAATAAATATAATTTGGGTTAAAAGACACTTTTGGTGAAAACTCCCCCTGAGGTCACAATTCCCACTTGAAAATGCCAGAAACCTCATATACCACAACCTGGGAACCCAACGTGGCTGCTAGTTGCATGGATTTTACTGTTTGTAATTGTGCATCCTTCCATCCATTCATTATCTAACCCAGCTTTATCCAGTTCACGGTCACAGGGACCTTCTGGATGAAAATCAGCCTCTATAGGTCAACAGTGCAATTGAATTGTTTGATCATGCGCTCAACATTTGAACTTCAGTGACATGTCACATTTTGACACAGGTGACAAAAGCTGATTATTTATGTGTTTAAGCAGCTGAGGTACCAGTAAACCAAATGGTAGCCACTTTTGTGATAGTAAAAGGTTTTGTGCTGTTAAACTAGCAGTTCAGCTTCACAAGGGTTTCTTACCGCATGCTGCTAGACATCATCCGTCTCATCGTCGCTCTTCTGACTCTTGGCTTTTTGCTCCATGGGAAGCTTAAAGCTGACTAATTTCTTAAGCATTTTTTCCCCCTAAAACACCATGTCGTTACATGCAGTTGCTATAATATCATTTTATACACCACTGGTGCCATAGTTACGTCAAGAACTAGGCAGAAATGTTGATGAGAAGAAATTTAAACCCTGCTAATCGTCATGTTGTTATGATGTACGTTCACATGGGATTGAAATGACCCCACGTATCAGCATTTACTGAAATAGGGTCTGTCATTTGTGATGGAATTTTACTTGAATATCATGGCGCGGTTGTACTGAATTCCTTTCACAGATGTTCCCTATAATTGTTACAGATTACTGCAGGTCCCAAGGTAATACCAGTCCTGTGTGAATAGGTCAATGCACAGTACTGATGGATAACTGGACCTAACATTCCGATGGCTCTCCAGCACATCCAACTACAAGGTTTGGAGCTCAGGAAAAAGGTCAAGCCCTCTTTTTTTCTGAATAGAAAAAGAATAGAACTGTGAGAGGGAGGATAGAATAATCCTAAAAAAGCTTTGAGACTACATTTTTTTGTATCAATAGGCAATACAATTCAGAGACGGTTCTTTTTCCAGAAAATCTGAATAATGTCTTTGGACAGCAACTTTTGAGAGAGCACTGGAGGCCATGAGCCCACTAAACTCAATTACCAGCTGCCCAGATAATTTTTCTTTATGAGTAACATTGATGTTGAGAATAAGGCTAAAATGGTGACAAATCCTCTTTGTGGCTTTGCTTCCTTTTCATTGCATGTATAATATGCAAGAGAGGCTTTGTGCCATTCTGCCCTCTCACAAGATACAGAAGCCTCTTCCTGATACTGGAAGTTAAATTATTTAAAACAAAAACAATATTTAATTTGCATGTGTAAATTGAATTGCTTAATGTGCTGGCAGCTGTAAAAATGTGTTCATTTCTACTTCAGCATGTTTCTCCCATCACCTGTTCGATTTGTTCTCCCAGAACGAAGCCATCATCAGTGACGCCCACATTAACTACTTCAGTGATCGTAATTTAATGAGAACTGAAATCCAGGCCCAAGTTTTGCTTCGTGATTTGTGCAGGATCGTCCTTGTGTTGGTCATTGTTGTGAACAGTCATTTCCCTCTGTGGTTCAGTATCATTAGTGAAGAGTGTTGGCAGATTGTTCTGATGAGCCCGAGGATGCTGCGTTGTCTCGCACTGAATACAAATGACAAGATCTATATACCCATTTGTCTCACGCAGTCTTCAGCAAAGCCATCTTGTAAATAATGAGGATGCACGTCGGTCCGAACTTCTCTTCTCTGACGAATGGTCTAAGCTGAGCAGGGTGAGTTCTTTTGACCGATCTTCAAAATTTCACATTCTTTCACAAAGAATCCGCAGCTGATCAATACCAAGCCACTTCAGACACATTTATTCACATTTCAAGCTCTTTGCAATTTAATTGTGCTGACATTTGAACTGGAAAGGGATTTGTTATATACCCTTTACATGTTGTTTTGTAAAACTGTGCTGCTCCATCAGAACTATATAGCTGTACATTACTGTCCTTAACCCAGAGCATCTTTTCAGTTCGAAAGTAAATTTATTTATTTTCACAGTCAGATTTTGTGACACTCACCCTCAGAGCTCTGTCCTTATACCCAGAATGCCTTTAATTGGGAGAGTTGCAGAGTTTTCCCTGAGTCCCCTCCAAATTGTTTTTCTTCTCTCAGAATTGTTTCTGTTTGCAAAAATGTCTGCTTCTTCTGTGTAAACCTCTAATTAACTCGGCATCTTGTGGAAATTTTGCCATCATCTTTTCATTAATGGGTATTTGCTGTACAACCCTGGGTAAACTAACCAATAAGATACCAGATTTTAAAAACCATACAAATGAAAATGGCCTGGACAAATTAATTGGTACTCCAACAAAAAGATTGAAAATAATCAGTCTTATGTAATCTTGGACTGACGAGACAAAAATTACAGGTTTTTCGGCAAGTTGCATCAGCTCTATATTCATAAACGCAAAAATGAAGCGTTCAAAGAAAAGAAGGAGACTGTACCAATGAAACATAGCGAAGGTTCAGTTTTGTTCTGGAGTTGCATTGCTGCATCTTGCTGTCTTGAATCTGTCCAGGATACACCGACCTTTTAAAACAGCCGGCAAATTCTGGAGTGAAATGTGCTGCCCAGTTGTTGTATCTTCCCAAAATAAGTCACTGTCCACACAGGAAACTCGGTTTGTGGTGTTCAGTGTTGGGCAAGTTACATCCAAAATATAATACATTATATATTACTAGTTACTGTCATTTGAAAGTAATTAGTTACATTACAATATTACTATATCTGAATTGTAATGCGTTACACTACTTGTGTATTACTTTTGAGTTACTTTCAACAAAATAGCAAAAAAAGATAAATCTTGTCCCACTGGCAGATTTTTCTACTTATTTCAAGTGAAAATTTACTTGAAACAGGTGAAAATTGTCAAATAAGTTATTTTTCTGGTGTTATTTTTCTGGTGATGACTCTAAATGTTGAAATAGCAGTAAAACCACATTCATTGATGAAATGACATAAGGGATGGAAAGGAGGGATGGCAGTTTTACAGGGGGGATGATTTGGACTGTTTTTATTTCAGGGGGGATGATTTGGACCGTTTTTATTTCAGGGGGGATGATTTGGACTGTTTTTATTTCAGGGGGGATGATTTGGACCGTTTTTATTTCAGGGGGGGGGGGGGGGGGTGATTTGGACCGTTTTAATTTCAGGGGGGGGTGCCATCACATCACCCCTCATCCCCCCTCAACTCGAATACTGCTCACACGGAACTCAGAACTTCTTCATAAATAACTCCCAGAGAGAAAAAAAAACACCAGCAAGCTAACAAACAAACCAATAAAGCTCTCAGAGTTAACAAAACGAACCAGAAATCAACAACTCGCAGCTGTTTTAACCTCTCCTCCTGATGGGCTGCAGGTGTGGTTTAAGGCTGATTTATGGTTCCGCGTTACACCAACGCAGGCCATACGCCGTGGGTTACGCGAACTACTGCGTACCCTACGGCGAAAGCTCTGCGTCGATTTAACGCGGAACCATAAATCCGCTCTCACAGCGCGACTGACTGTGAGCCCGGCTCGTGCAGCTCCTCGCCGACTCCGCGCTCATATATATTTAATAAATGTATAAAGCCCATATATTAATAAAGCCTCACTTGGCCGACCCCTAACGCTGAGACCATGGTAGATTTAAGTTACACGCGGACACGCCGCACTGTTGACTTTTCCCTGCCGGCTCTGCTCACTGAACAGTCCCACACAAACAGTGTCCAGCGGCGCTACGTTCCGCCGCGCCGCGTTCCCAACGCTTTTTTCTGTTGTCGGGATGTCTCGCGGACGTGGTGTTGGTGAATTCTTTAAAAAACAACAGCTAAACGGGTTAAAATGCGTTGTAACGCGCGTTACTTAGATTGTAACGAGTAAAATATTACCGAAAATGTATTAGTAATGCGTTATATTACTGCGTTACAGCAAATAGTAATACATTACTGTAATTGCATTACTTTTGTAACGCGTTACCCCCAACACTGGTGGTGTTTACTGAACCAGCTTTCAACATACACGTCTTATATCTGTTTACAGGCTTCTTCTTCTTCTAACATCGTTTTCCTGTAACATACTCAGTACGCCCCCTGCTGGTGGGACTATTAGGTACTGCAACATACGTGTTAAGCCTGAATTATGGTTCTGCGTCTAGTTAGCGATCTTCTCCTGAATGGTTTATCCGACTTTTTCCGGTCACAGTAAATCAAAGAGATAAGGACAACTATTGTGCAAAAAACCAAAACAAAAAAAATCACACATACACGAAGAAAAAAGCGCTGAAAGTTCAAGACTGCTTCAAACCGGAAACCGGAAATGCGTTGCTTCCAAGCGAACCAATCACAGCCCTCTCTGTCTGCATTTGGTCTGCGTCGCCTCGACGTGTAGTTACAATTTTCGGGAGGTGCACGTCAGTGACGGCGTCAGTGACGGCGTCAGTGACGGCATCAGTGACGGCATCAGTGACGGCATCAGTGACGGCGTGTGGTCTGCGTCGACGCGTACCACACGCCGTAGGCATGGCGTCATTTTAACGCAGAACCATAACTCAAGCTTTACTGTTGTTAACTCCAAATAACTAACTATAAGAACAAGGAATATAACTGCAGGAGCAAATGCAAGGATCTGCTGCGATACCACACCAGTGTCAGAGAGTTTGGTCTCAAACACATGCAGGTCACGGGTCCTCCAAGATGATATGTCCCAAAACAGGACTTAAAAACAGCTAAGAATGACTGAGAACAAAACAATGGACTATTCTGACCTGTCCCATGAGTCCTGATCTAAAGCTGGAGAAGAAACCTTTCAAACCTGTTTTTTCATAGAGGAGTATTGCAAATTGTTCTATTGAGAATTAGAGACATCATTTGGAGTGATTGCTGCCAGAGGTTATGCAATGGAACAGGTCCCATAATTTTATTCCAGGCCAAATTTCCTTTTTATAACCAAGTATTCTGTTGGGCAGCAATTCAAAAAGCAAATGCCTTATTTTCATTTGTCAGTGTTGCATGCATGCATGTACCGCCAGCAGGACCAGTCACAATTGTTGCACATTACTTTTTGAATGAATTAATGAATTATATTCTGGTGTTTCTGCTTACAACTTATGATGATTCAAGCTCTGTCCAGACTGAGCACTTGATTTGATGGCTGAGAAAAAAAAAAAATCATCGTGTCAGCTTCCTTTCAAATACTTTAATGATCACAAGATTCAAAAAGATGTCCTTTATTTATTACAGTGATTTAATGTATTTCTTTTATTGGATGATGAATCACACGTGTACATAAAACAATGAATCTCCTGTAGGCTGTACTGACTCAGCAAGATTAATGTTGACACTGTAGTGTACATCCACCTCCCAGTGGCTTTAACTGCAGATCAGCTTGTTGGTAAACTCCTGCTTGTTGTGATGCTGTAGACACGTTCCACTTTGAGCTTAGTTACGGGTTAAAGTTGAAATGTTGCGGTTTAGGTAGGACCATGTTAGTTACCAACGGTGGAGTTGGCCCAGGATGTTTTCAAATTAAAAATTAAAACCAACTGAATCTTTCATGTACATCACCTTTTGCAGGGTCTTCAGAGACTGAAGAGAAATGCTTTCCCTTTAGAATCAAACATTTCTTTTTTCTTGTAAAAAAGGTTAAAAAGGAGATTTGTCACCTCCACTTTGATGTTTAGTGTGTCACAGGGATGCTATCTACATGTGTGCATCTTCAAAGAGCTGATGCATATTTGAAACAAGTCCCCCCTGGAGCAGTGACGTTCATCAGAAACTTCAGCCTTATACTTAATAAAACTGCAGCTTGTATGTTCGGGCTGCATGATTTGCTTTGTCTTCCACAGATTCCTCCATTAGCATATTGTGATATACAAAGCTATTCTTGGTCTGTGCAGAGCATATCTGCAGACCTACATCTTTCAAAGAAGTAGGGTTAAAGTCTTTGTTCTCCAGACTTCTTTCAAGTCAACTTTAAAGTCTGCACAAGAATTGGGGGAAATGGTTGTTTAAATAGGTCTCTCTCTGTGCTTGGAATCGGATGCAAAGCTCCCCGATGCACATAAAAGCCATGTATACACTTTTATTTCTCACTATAAACAATCTGGTCTTTATAAAGGAAAACAGTATGTTGAGAGTGCATTTACATTCTGGAGAGCATGTGGAGATGCAATTTTGGAGTAATTTAAGTCAGACATGGTAAAGTGTAAACATTAAAAAAAAAGTAAGAGAAGTTGACAAAACAAGAAAGACAATTTTACTATATATAAAAACTACCAAAAACAGCCTTTTTTCAATTTAAAATAGTGCGACAGCTGGATATCCACAATGAAATCAAAATTGCCTAGATGGCATCTAGTAGATGCATTTACAAGGTCAAGAGCACATGTGAACAACGCAAGCAAACACGAAAGACCAATAAGTAAAGGAAGAAGGAAACAGTGGACGGCAGTTTAAATAGACACGGGAGCTGATGAGACAAAGGTGAAATCAATCAAGGAGGTAACAAGAGACTGGCAGGGTGGGGGAAGTCCAACCAAGGAAGTAAAATAACAGAGGACAAAACACAAGAAAACCAAAATTGGAATACTCTACACCCCCACAAAAACACTGAAGCATGAAAATCAGTGTCTTTTTCTTGATCATCATCATGCAAGTCTGTATGATCTAATATACACGAAACACCTTCATCTACATCCAAACTCCTCCTGGACCCCTGATGATAGCCTTGTACAAGAGGAGGGATATTCCTGAAAGGAATAAACCATGAAGTTGAGCTTTTCTGAACCTGCATCCACTTTTTTTTTTAAATCAAGTAATAAATCTGTCACTGCCTCATACGGCAACATAAATTTTAAATCCAATCGAAAAAAGGCAGAGATCCCTATAACAGGTGGGGGAGGATCATCAACCCCCCCTCTCTTCTGTGGAGGAGCTGGCTCTCAGCATAGATAGAGGACAGACTATTATTGGTGGAATTCCTGTTGACATGTCCTCTGAGCATCCACCTTCTCAGGAAACCAGAGTTTTGGTGTAATATACATGTTTCAGCTGAATTTGATTGCTACTGTTCTTAATAATTCTCCCCCCCATCCCCATTCCCTTGGTGTTGTCAATAGTTGACTTGTGAACTTGTTCTGTATCCCCAATACCGTGCAAGTACCGGTAACTCCCAATAGGAGGAAAAATTAACATAACAAGGAAGAGTAATGGACAGATTTAGCATAGGCATAGATGGTAGAGCAGATGGTGTGACATATTTGAAATGTCAGGCTGTAAAATGATTTTTAAATGTGTTAAAGATTAAGAAACGGTAGTTTCTACCAAAAAAACATCACTAGGTGTGATAACATCACTGCATGGTCTTATCGCCCACTCTGTAAAGCGGTTGGATAATTTATAGCCTCTGTATAATTTTTGTCAGTCCTCAAGACCCAGCCTTTGTGAACAAGTACTTGAAATAACACTTCACAACCTGAAGAAAAACTCTCCCAACCAGGTCAAGGGTTTCCATGGTGACTAATTGGTCACTTTTTCGAACTAAAACCACAGGTTTACTGCTTATTAAGGTTAACTTGCCTGGGTAAGTGATGAAACCTGTTTTCTGGAATACACCACTGGTGGGCTTTTTAGCTCTTATTTCATATCATTGCAGGTTTCTTTGCTTTGACGTTAGAGTTTAACCTTTCTGTAGCTGCATATTTTTTATTGTGATGACTGCTCCAGAAATGAAACCAACAATGGGGCCATTATGTCCTTTTTTTCTACTTCAGGGACAAGCATCTCAATCTCACAATTGGTGAAATTGTTGTGTCTATTTACCTGCATTGTAAACAGCATTTCTATAGTCAAATGACTGAGTATTGGAGTTTTTACATTCTCTCATGGCTCAAAAGAGAGAAAATCAAGCGTGTGCTTGTGTGAGAAATTTGAAGATGACTGAAATATTTCAAATAGAATTATACATATACATGAAAAATACATATGTACAAAGTATGCCATGTGTACAGTATGCACACGGTGTTTTAGTCATAAATATTTTATCCATCTGGCCCCAGGTCTCAGTGAAAGATGTTTGAAATGACCTGGAGGCACTTCTGGCTTCAAATCTAATGTATGACCATTACGGCTCCAGTTTGGCCCACAGAGACCGTGATGATTAAATATTCAGAGTTTTGAGATTTGTTTTATGAAAGTGTCTTGACCAAACTTTTATTTAAAAGATTATGATTCTTTCCTGGACTGTGTTCTTCATGGTGAATCGATATCTCAAAAGTTTTGTTTTCCTTCTCACAGCAAATTGTGATATCTCCAGGATTTATTTTTATTTTTACAAAAAGTAATGGTTTAGTAAGGTCAAATAATGTCATGTTGCATCATTTAATGTTTTCATGTTTACCTCTCTTGGTCTGATAAATCCTTCTTCAAGAAAAGAGTAGTATTTTTTGAAAAACAAACCAATGCCTCAAGGTATTCTAAACAATCTTTGAGGCTGTGAGTCTGAGCATTTGAAGTAACTTCTGACCTACTTTGAAGCCTCTTTACCTTTGTGTCGGTGTGACTGTTTGCAGATTTTAATCTGCATCTTGTGGAGAATCACAGCAGTTACATTAATTGGGTCTGACATTGTTCAAAAGCATTGTTCTGAATATGATTATGTAGATGATTTATGTGTCAGAGAACCCCACATATGTATAAATACTCACAGACACTCACACAGAGCAGACAAACACATCGGTGCACATGGTGCAGTACCTGAGGGAGAATTGGGGAGAAAAGCAAACCCCTTTTGTGACAGTTCGTCCATGAATCACAACATGTGATTGTGACTCCACCAGTCAGGACGTGGAAACAGCGTGCCATTACCTCCCACTAGGCTCTGAGGAGAGAGACTTAAAGCAGATGGATGGGCCGATGCAAGAGGGATCTGGTTCAAAAGATGGCTTTCTATATGCGGGCTGAGAATATAGGTCAATTCCACATTTACACTCCTTTGTAATGTTGAGCTTCTTTACCAAGCGTTCCAAATTACACTCCCACTCTCCCATCACGATCGCTTTGTTGCCAAGGTGATAAATCACAGAAAGAGAAAAAAAATAAATGTGGAGAAGAAGACCAAAACATATTTGGATATAATTTTCAAGTTTTTCCTGATACAGGAAAGTGCAAGAGATATTCCGTAGCTTATCAATTATAAAACCATGACAAAAACAGCTTCTGTTTCGTTCAATTTTACCTATTTACTTCACTTCAAGTGCCTAAAGACAAGAGCTATGCCTTTTTTTTTCCCAAACTTCAAATATTATCACAGTTAATCTCCCTCTCGCTCAATGTGCTTCAGGTGGGGATTGTTTGCAGGTTTGTCATTGTGGCACTGGACTTGATCATGCTGCATTGTGCAATGAGCTCACAACAAAATAAAAGGAGAAAGGGGATGTAAAAAAAAGGACAGAGGCAAAGTTAGGGAGGGAGGGACAAAAGCAGCAAAGCAAGGGAAGAATCGAGGGGCAGCAAGAGATGGGAGCAGCGGGGGAATGGTGTGGCAGTGTTCTGGCTGTTTTCCAAATGCGGCGTTGCTTCCAGGGAACAAACAAAAATAATGATTTCTGATAAATCTAACGTTACACTTTATGTACAAGGCTTATGTGCAAGGTGTTGGAGACAGGAGACACAGCAGAGGAGAATGTGTGTGTGTGGGGGGGGGGGGGGGGTTCTGGCTAGGCCCGGGTCTACGAGGGTGCAAAAGCATGCATTGCACCCTCAGTTTATGTGTTTGCATGCTCAGTTGAAAAGACGAAAAGAAAACTGACAAATGCGCGCACGTCAGCCTGATTTATGGTTCCGCGTTAAATTGACGGCGTAGCCTACGGTGTAGGATATGCGGCGACGCGCACCATACGTTGGCGTCACCGCGTATCCTACGCCGTAAGCTCTGCGTTGGTGCAACGCGGAACCATAAATCAGCCAGTGCTGCTCTCTGCTGCTCCGTTAACACAGAGTAACAATGGATATTCGGAAGTGGTTCAAGCACAACGACGCAAGCAAGTTTACAGGACTGTCTCAGAAAATTAGAATATTGTGATAAAGTCCTTTATTTTTCTGTAATGCAGAATAATGCAATTAAAAAAAAAAGGTCATACATTCTGGATTCATTACAAATCAACTGAAATATTGCAAGCCTTTTATTATTTTAATATTGCTGATTATGGTTTACAGTTTAAGATTAAGATTCCCAGAATATTCAAATCTTTTGAGATAGGATATTTGAGTTTTCTTAAGCTGTAAGCCATGATCAGCAATATTAAAATAATAAAAGGCTTGCAATATTTCAGTTGATTTGTAATGAATCAGTCTTGTATATTTATGGTTAAAACATTTTTTTTGCTATGTTTTATTTTCTGTTGCTAGATTGTCTGATGGGTGAGGTAGTCCAGACTAAATGTAGCATTTTCTTTGTTCTGCAGCAATATTGCTGCAATAAAGCATTTGAAATACACTTCAAATATTCTTGTTTTGCTATTATTATTCCGCTTGAAATTATGGGAAGATGCATAATTTAGTGTTGAATAACGTGCCAGGCATGTGCACCCCCTCTGATCTGAAATGCACCCCTAGTCATCATTTTCTAGAACCGGCCCTGGTTCTGGCGCTGTTCAATGCCCCCTGACCTAAGAGAAGCCAGCTGAAGCAGAGTGTAGCATTAATAACACAGAGGGCAGGATCTTCCCCCCTTTTAGATCACCTCACGGGTTTTTCTCCAAGCATGACATATTATTACCTTGTTTTTCTTTTGTCCTACCTCTGTCCAGTGTGCTGTAAGTACCCTTCTTTTAATACATAAACTAGCAGAAGCTGCTCTCTCTTTTGCCAGGTATTAGTTTATCATGCATGACCAGCAACTCACACCATCTCCCTAATCCTCAAACCTGTTTTCCCAGTCTCTCTCTGTCTTCGTCCTATCACTTTCTCATCACAGTTTGCTTCCGGTAGTTTCCTTTTTCATCCGACAAATGCGGCGCTCCGAAAATGAAGCAGCGCTGCCACTGATGGACGTTAATAATTTACGGGGCAGCCAAGGCGGAAAGAGAATGGAAATTAAACATAGGTTTTAGCTTATGCAAGAGAGGGCAGGAAGTGAGCCATGCATGGCCTAAAAATGTGTCTAAAAAAACTTAACACTGCAAGCCACATACAGATGTAAACACAAAGTGTGCAATGCTTTATCACAATTCCAGAGAAAAATAAAATAAAAGCAAGCAGTGATTCCTAGGTTTACTTTTGACTTTTACATCTTTTCCATTACAACTTATATATCCACCAGTGTTGCCAGATGTTTCTCATTCGCCATTGTCATAGCATATGATAATTCTATGCAAAATACGGTAGTTTCTGGCTCTCTGCTTGTTAATTTGGTTTTCTATATCTGGCAACACGGATATCCAAACAATATGAACCAGAGATATTTAATGTTTTCTCTTAATTGTCATAGTTTAATTAGTAACTATTAATACAGTTTTGCATTTCAGTCCTGTTACACACTCCAAAAAAAGGTTAGGATGGGTACAAGTGCAGGCAAGTGGGCGAGGAGAAAAGAATAACGACGTTATTTTAAACAGATGATGTCACCATGTACAAAAACAGTTTCTGTGAAACAAAGATGAGAAGGTACTATTTAATTTCCCGTATAATTACAGGATGCACCCTGAACAGGTCGCCAGTCCATCGGAGGACCACATATAGAGACAGACAACCAGACACACTCAAACTCACACCTGCGGGCAATTTAGAATCACCAATTAACCTACTACGCTTGTTATTGGACTGTGGGAGGAAGCCGGAGTATCCGGAGGGAACCGACGTAAGCACAGGGAGAACATGCAAACTCCACACAGAAAGACCCCCTGCCTGGCCAGGAAGTCGAACCGGAAGTGAACCTTCTTGCTGTGAGGCAACAGTGCTAACCACCAAGCCACCGTGCCACCTCTTTCGGGATACCATACCGAATACAATTTCTTACTGTGCACAAAATGTAAGTCTTATTTGAACTTTGTCCACATGTGGCATCACCATCATCCTTGGGCTCGGAAGCCTCTTTCATGAGCCATCACACAGTGGAGATGTGAATTGTGATCAGTATTCCAAACATTTTGGGGGAAGTAATGGCTGCCTTCCATGTGGTATGGACAAAATAAGAAAAGGAGCATTCAGACTTATTTTCAACAAACCCAAAATACATGCTCATTGGTTTGCAGGATGTTAGTCCCAAGGTACGAGAGATTAGGGAAGCAGGAGCAGCAAATGAACTCCTTAAAGGGGACCTATTATGAAAAACAAGTTTTTTCTTGTTTTAACATATATAAAGTGGTCTCCCCTCACCCTGCCAACACAGAAAAGATGATGTCCCATGAAAATCTGCAAGGTCTGCTCCCCCCCGCCCGACTGAATCCCCCAGTGTCATGTGGTTTCTACGGGCCGTTTGGATTTGTGCATTTTCTTTACGTAAGCAAAATGCAAACCACACCCTCGATCTTCTCCGCTGCTGAAACCACACCCACAACCAGCTCAGCCGGCCGGAGCGTCCGCCATTGTTTAGAAGCGGTGGCTGTTTGAACAGCGAGGGAGAGTAGAAATGAGATTTTGCATCGACATTTACCCTCATAAAAGGATCAGTTCCCACAGCACAGAGCCGGCAACTGCACACGAGTCAGCGGTAAGTGACGTTATTTTTTTATGTTATTTATATTTGTATGATCTTTGCATGGGCTAAGTATTTAGCTTAGCTCCGGAGCCCCGGCGCCGCATACGGACCGGACCGTCGAGGAGCCCCGGGTTCGGAGCTCCGAACCCGGGGCTCCGAACCCGGGGGCTCTGGGGGGCCGGCTCCGGGCTCGGGGGAGCCGGCGGCTCAGTACCGTAATACATTTTTCTTCTGTGGTTTCAGATCTTTCAAGCACCTGGAGCTGTTCACATTCAGAAGACGCACGGTCCTTCCTTGAGCCAGCAATAGTGCATACATTTTATTTATATATTTTAACAATAAAGTTGCCATTTGTGAAAATTCAGTGTTGTGATTTCTTTACAGTTAACAGGATTCATTTGTCTTGTAACATAAGAAGGGAAATGATGAGGAATTGGAGTAAAGAAAATGTGGTGTACCTGTTTAGAATTAAATTCAATCTTCCTGTGTGAATTAGTGTGAAGACAAAGTGACTAAAGGCTGATTTATGGTTCCGCGTTACACCAACGCAGAGCCTACGGCGTAGGTACGCGTCGATTTAACGCAGAACCGTGGACACGCTTTGCTACGCAGCCGGCTGCTCTTCCGCCCCGGAGCGAGGCTTGTCTCCTCCCCTGCTACACGTCATTCAAGCAGCCAATCAGCGCAGAGCCTCATTATCATACCCCCCCTTCCCTTAGAATGGAGCACAGAAAAAGGGGTTAGAAGCGGTAAAACTATAGACACGGCCCACAGGCTGAATTTCTGATTTATGTAGAAAAAACAAGCTTTAGATTGTTTTTAAGACATTCAAGGCCTGTTTAAAATATACATTAAATGCCATAATATGTCCCCTTTAAACAAAAAGTAGTGTACCAATCAGGATATCCCAACACTAAAAACCAAAAGTACTAAGGAGAGGAGCAGGAAGCACATAGGGAAGCATAATTGAGAACCAGCTCAACAGACAACAGTAGACCAACATATAGAAGACACGAGTGTTAAGAAAAAGAAAAAGACAAGAGGGAAAGTCATACTAGAATCAACCCACACGGAATAACATTTTCAAAATAAGACAGCATGTAAGGCAAAATGGTTAAAATAAACAAAAGAGAGAGCTTTACATACAGTAGCCTTACATTGTTACATACTACACAAGAACAGACAAATGTGTTGGGTTTTTTTCTCGAGGTGGCAAGCCAAGGTAAGTTGATTTGTACAATACAATTCAAATTGTTTACTAGAACAATGTGCAGAACTCCTGGAAGAACCCTACGAGTATTGCACATATACAGGGTTGCCAGATCACATGAGAAAATGTCAGTGTGGCAAAATCATGTGGCTATATATAACAAAAGTGTATGGATCAGTATTAATCAGTGTAACATCAAAGATTTCTCCAAGACTCAAGATGTGTCAGGTTGACAGATCAGGGAGCAGTGTTTGCGGAAGTGAGTGAGAATAACACTTTGTTCACTTTGACACTATGTCACATTAACTATAATGTGACATACATATTAAATGTAACTTTGAGACAGAGTAAAAAATTGATGTTGTATTAAAAAGTAAGGATACGTGGTGTGTTTAGTGTGTGTACAGTAATGCAGCGTCTGAATTTAAACATCTCTATGTAATGAGCCCCCAGGTGCTGCAATGATCAGTGCAGATCCCTGCTCCTAAAATTAAGTTATATTTCTAGCGCGGCCACATTGGGTTGACGCTACAGAGATACAGATTCTACACGGGGCAAAGGAAAAGCGGTGGATATGTCCAAGCCCAAACCAAGCCAAAACTTGGTTTGACATCAGATTTTTCTTTTATTATGAAGCAAATTATGAAAAAAAGTCCACAGTTGCAATGTAACAATAACAGAGCTGACAGATTTACAGCTAATGAAGGAGTGTCCGCATTAACCACTCCCATTTTGACGTTTCTATCCAATTGCAGTTCCCGGACACCACACGGGAAAAAAAGTTCTCGCTAGATGACATGTCAAGAACAAGCTGTGAAAACTCCCAAACCAGGGCTGTGAGGAAAAAAATGACGCATGAAGCATGTAACATCCTTGAGAAAGGGCAGCAAAACAAAATCAAGGTTTATATAAAAAAATAAAGAAAAATTGCAGAAAATGAACAAAACAAATCCCCTGAAACCAAATAGTAAACAACAAAGCACAAGACATAAAGCAAAGAGCACGGAAAAACCAACCAAAACCGGAGATCATGACAGGGTTGAATTAGTGCCCTGAACAAAAGCCATCTAAATGTATATGATCATAGCATTAATGCAGAAATGTACACTGAGATTTAAGAGATATATATCCTACCTTCAAAAGGGCATTTACAGGATGTCCCTTACATGAAAATGCAAAAACCAGATTCTGCATACATTACAAAGGCGGGACTGAGGAAAACAAGGGTACAGGTACAAGACTGACCTGCCTGCAGTCCTAACCTTTCCACAAGAATGTGTGAAGAATTTTGAACTGGTTTGGTGCAACATTGCAGTGATACCATACTGTCACACACCTAACAGTGATGCGCGGGTAGGTTTAGAAATGACCTGCAATTGTCTGACTTTTTCAGCCAATGTTTTGGTAAAACAAGATAATACCCAACCCGCTACGTGACCCACATTTTTTTTTCTTTTAAAAATGAAATATATAAAGGTAAGCGATTCATCATTGCCTTAAGATAATATGAATGGCAGACAAGTTTTGATATGTCAATGTGCCATGACGCATATAGTAGGCCTGGGCGATAAACCAAAAATTTACCGTTACTGACATTCACTGCGATGATCGACGTCAATTTTCCCATGTCGGTAAATTTGGTGTTTTGATAAAAAAAGAAAAATAAACGTCTTTTTGTCTGTTTTGACCGTTCCCCTTTAAGACAGCGTGTCTGTGATCACGTGACTCCACCCATCCAATCTTAACAAGTAGGGAAACCAAGAAAATGGCGGATGGTTCAAACGAATAAGCGGCTGAGATAACAGGGCTGTCTAGTGTGAGACTCACGCATTTCAACAAGTTCACACGCTCTCACGCCACACACGGCATTTCTCACGCGAGAAATTAACCTCACTGCACAGCAACTCCCACAGCCGTTCTTACAAACGAGTCAAGGTACGCTACTGTGTGCTGAGCTCTCAGCTCTGAGCAGCTGTCTGGAGTTACCGACCAATCAGCCAATCAGAAAATAGAATCTTTTGTTGCCGGGTAAGGTCTGAGTTTCATCTTTAAGCATTCCATGAATGTGTAGCAGAGAGTTACAACACACATCACTCCTAAACACGCATACACGCACACACACACCACCATTTAAGGGGCCCATTTGGGGCTACATGTGTTTTTCTTTATTCAATTTTTTTGTTTGTTTGTTTAGAGCAGAATGAGCTCAAGGCTGTTTAATTATGCTGTTTAATTATTATTATCATATATCACTAAGATAAATTATTTAATATAGCATGAATATTGTGAAGAGACAATGGCCACTACAGTGTTTTTCTTTGTGATATAATTAATAAAAGAGTGTATTTGAGACAATCAAATTTGTTCTTTCTGAAGAAGCTGGGTCAATAGGAGACTGGAAGGGAGACTGGGAGGGAGACATTCAGTGCACAAGGTTTAAACGCCTCGTGAAAGTAGCCGAAAAAAGGTACGCCATACCATCGCGCAGAGGGTTTTCTGTTACCAATGGTTGTAATACAGCAAAATATATTTTAGTGTAAGTGTTCACAGGTACAGATCAAGAAAAATAGCTGTTTGTACTGTTTTCCAAAGTGAGAAGTATATTTAGTGTGGTTATCTTTGGCTGTTATCCAAACCACTGCTAATTTACTGAGCTTGTGGTGATTGAATGAGTGCATCATTTCAGTCATATCCACAGATGTTTCCTCTGAGCTGTTTTTCTGGGAAGCAAGGACTTCTGAGTTCTGTAAAGAACTTAACAACATGAGAAGGGAGGGAGCCTGAAGTTGAAAGCTCAGGGGCAGGGTCTTACTTGACACATGCTGAGGCAGACACAACAGCCCACCAGGGGACGGGATTCCACACTCCTCACTGGACGTACCGACGAAGTTGGCTTTCGTGATTACAAATAAACCTTCGGGTGACGGGCCACGAACCGGGTAGAGGTTCCACCACCACCAGCAAAATGAATCGCGAGCAGATCCCTTTGGGAGAGGACGAAGAAATTATTAAGGTATTGCTGCCTGCCGAGCTTCACTCTACCATCGGCCCACTAGAAATCAAGTCAATATTTTCCCCCCACTTACACAATGATCAACCGCTATAGGCAATAAACATGTCGGTTTCGAGGCATTATCAAGCACAACACGCGGGTAATTTGTCAGAAACAACAGATGGCATTCAGTGTAGATGTGTTGATCAGAGTTTAAATGAGCCCTGTAAATGTTCATGGCAGGCTGCCTCCACAGGAAAGACTAAATTAATCACAAGCAGGGAATTCACACCTCCTGAGTGTGTCAACCACTTCCTGTCTTTAGACAAATTCGAATGGAGACAGACAGACACCCCTCCTCCCTCCGGCTGGGCATGACATGCTATGCAAATTGACGTTTCCGTGCATATAATAGACTTGATGATGAAATGCTGATGGTATTTTGAGCCGCAGTCGCTCCTTTTGATGTACTCCGACTAGACAGTGCAGAATCTGTGACCTCCGGAGCGAACAGTTATATTTTGAGGGCTTGTGGTCGGCACTGAGAAAAAATCTGAATACTTCTATCTGTGGAGCAATCACACATTTGTCCGTACATGACAAAGCGAAATGCAACTAATAATATTTTCAAAATATAATCCATCGATATGACTCTAAACTGAGTCTAAACTGAGCTTGTGTCATGTGACTCCTAACATGAATTCCAACCATGTTTCATCTTTAAACATTGCAGCATTTTAACACAGTCTGAAGCTTAAATATGCTAAATTTCCATCAATTAAAAGAAACATTGTTCTTATTTATCCTAATGTTTTAAACATTCTTAGGTAAATTGATATAGTGAAAATCGTGGTACAACCAAGATTTTAATGTTGTCAAGTCAGAGAACGAATATTTATGTGGTTTCCTCGTTTCCGCAAGCTCTACAAGCTCTCAGACACAGGAGACGATTTTGTTTTTATCAACTAAAAGTTCAGAAAAACAAAGATTTCACTCTGCTCACAATTTATGCACAAATTCATTTTCCTCACTACATATTTGAACGGCAATATAAAATGAGAAAAACACAGTGTAACAATGCAAAACCACTTACACCACAAAGTTATAGCTGAAGAAGAAAAAAGACAGGACTGCATTTGTCAATGCAGTCCTGACCTGTCCCCAAGAGAATTTCTGCAGAATTTGAAAAAGACTATATAATCAACTCATCATGTTGCACACATTGGCCGTTTGTCAGTATGCGTTCTTGCGCGTACTTGTGTTCTTACGTTCCTGTGAAACGTCATCATCTGCAGCTGAAGTACTACGCATCTGACCAAGAACGGATGTGTTCTCTCTCCTCCTTTATGTCGAGGATGCATCCGGTTGGGACTTGAGTAGACTTGAAACTGCAAAGTATCCCAGAATAAATTTTATTCTAACAAGCAAAAGTAATAGAAGAACAAAGAGGAGTAAATAACTAGTTATATTTTTTTATTTTTGTTTAACAGAATATAGCTTTAACATGTTTACATGCAAGATTATGTTATTATGGCTTCATATTTGTGGAGTTATATAGAAAGTTATATAGATAGTCTATTTTAAAATTTCCTTTAACATTTTCTGAGGTTTTTCTTTTCACTTCTATCAAACTTTATTAATAACGCAACTAGCTTACAAAAGAGTAAATTATATTAAAAAGCTATTGTATAAAGTAATGGTCAAAAAAATTAAGCAAAAGCAATATGTGGCCCATTCTCAGTTGTTTTAGTGTACAAAGTGTTTGTTTTTAAAATGAATTAAACTGTGGACGTTAGTTGTACAGTGCAATACGTCTTAGTCTTTTGGCTAAGCTGTGATGTTATCAAGTAAACAAGTACGCTGCTGTTCCAATTGCAGAAAGACACACATGCGTCCTTGAGACTCATACCTGCCAGGTGCGGATTGAGATTGATTACAATCAATTGAGAAATGGCCATTAAGATGTGTTTACAGGAAAAGGAACACAAAATAACTTAAATTATTCATTGCTCAGTATGCTAAAACCCAAAATGACAAGAAAGTGCTTGAAAAGGAAGGACATTAGAAAGTGGTGAAAGTGTTACCGTTCAATATTTATTAATTGCACTTTTGTCACCATATAAATGAGCTTCAAAGCATCTAATTTGAATTATATTTAACTTGGCAACATATTACTTTTCTTTGGCTGGACTTTGCAGATGTTTTGCAACAATCCTTGATGCAGAGAGGAGCATTAACTAAAGGAATTTAGTCCAGTGATGTGAATACGTGCACATATGGTGTGTGTGCATGTTCATGCAGATTGTTATGCAAAAATACAGGCTTGTGTCCATCCATGACATTTTGTAGTAGTGTTACATATGACCACAAGAAAAAAAAACAATACATTTTTACTGTAAGCTTTTTTTTTAAAGCCAGATTTTGGTAGTTTTTAGTTTTTCAGAGTTGTATCATTAAATCCAACACAATGTTTGGGTAGCGTGCGTGTCATTGATGGGCATATGTTAGCACAGTTGACAGCTGCCCACACACCGCGGTAGAAGCCAGAGGCTATCTCACGCTTTCCCTCTTTCCTGTTTATTTCAAGTGTGTTGGTTTAATTTTACATAAGACGTTACACCCTGAAACACTGAGGCATCTGTACATATTTGCTCTGAAGGAGTTTATACAATATGTCAAATCACAAGAGGAATATAAATAAAAAGGTGTGAACAAACAATGCCAGAGATTAATATGAGTTGGAGCCAATTTGCAGTTATTTTTTCCACCAGAATTAATGTGCAAAATCCACCAATGCTGAATGGTCAGCCTCCACTTGTGCTGTGATCGTATACATGTATGCATGTTGCAGCTGGCTGTTGAGGGAAGTTTGGCTTCATGTGCTAGAATGACTAATGTGGTTCTCAGCATATATTACTCATTATGTATTAAACTGACAGCTCCAGCTCCGATGTGTTTCCTTCATGAGTTGTTATATGCGGCATCCAAACAGTTAATATTTCATAAGATTTAAATAGCTCTCCCCAGTTATTTTAACTGAGTTGCATCAGTCACAAAGCAAAGCACGCAATGCTGAAAGTCTAATAGGATTCCATTTCTCCATTACACAAAAGTCTGTTAAAGTTAACACACTTATAACCTTCATGTTTTGTTCCTCTAGATGTCTTATTGTATAACGTTCTCTGTAATGCCAGCCTCATTCTGTCCGTCTCCAGGTCTTTGGCCTTGCCCTCTATTGTCATTTTATTTAGAGAGAATAACACACTTGGCTTTGTTTCATAATTCACTTTGAAGAAAACAGGTTTCTGGCCTTCTGCCCCCTCACCCCCCACCCCAGCACGACCGCAGTGGGGTGGCTGCTGCCTCTAGGCAGAGTCACCGCGCCTCCATCATCTCTCTCTCAGACCCAAACGCATGCTGCAACACATGCCTTCATAAAAACTGTACTGAATTCCAGCATCTACTTTTCACATGGAAATATTGTGCACACATGCAAACATGTACCACATATCTATAAGGGTACACATTTCTATCTCACACACCAGACAGTATGCCTACATGTCTGCCAATAAAGGTTATTGTGACAAATGAAAATATTTAAATGACCTCAGCTCCCGGCATACAGGCAATAGCTGTATGCAGCTGTACCGAGAGACAAACTGTACACGACTGCAATTACAGCTTTATAAATATTAAACTACCACCTGTGCATGTCTGGGTAAAATAAATTACATGCCATGATTGTGATGTGTTGGGGTCAGCTGTTAAACCTGATTTATGTCAGGACTGCTTTTGTCCTGTTGAGCTCTCTGTACTGGCTGTAATAATAGCTTCATCTGAACCGCCTAACACACTGACATGTGTGTTAGTTCCTAACCCAACCAGACTGTTTAGGGAGGGATTCCTGAAAAAAACAAAACATTTCCACATTGGGTGTAATGTATCTGTCTAGATTGACAGGCTATGTGGCTCAGGCTTCAATACCGATGTAATTAAACCTCTGCTTAAGAACCAAGTCTTGATACAGGAGTGTTACCTTGGGATAGATCTATATCTAATTTCCCTTCAGAATTTCCAATGTTCTTGGTAAAAATGTGTTTCTGGTGTGTTGTTGCCTATAAACAACCAATCAAATATCTTTCTACTCGGCACACAAGAGCTCTGAAACAAATAACTGGTTCCATTGAAAAGGATTAGCTGTTTCAAAACAGTTTGACTGGCTGAAGCTCATGTTCATGGATGAAAACATTTTTTTATAAACTTCTAATGGGAACAATGCTTCTACGATGATGCAATAAAACCACATTTTAGTTTAGCAAGGGCTGACTTTCCGCCAAACCAAAGTCATGGGAAAACAACGATGTAGTAGACGACGACAACACTAACTAACGTGTAAATGGGTTAACATAGTCTTGGAAATGTTTTCGAGATTAAAGGCACTGCATTACACCCTGGGTTACTTTAACTAATTTGGATAACGTTTTGGCATTGATTACAGTTTTACAATGGCCACATATAAAAACCTGGTCCCAAGATGTTTACAAGAAGTTTTGGACACTTTTTAACTCAAGGATCAGTCATATTGGGCTTAAATATGCCATTGAGAGTCATGCACAAAATCTAAATCTGTTGGAAATAAGGTTGAGATGCCTTATTTGTCTGTCACAATCACAAATGACAACACCCAGGACCAATATTACTCATGCACTGCAGGGTAAGATTAAATTCATTTACTTTTAATTTGGAAAGGCATAAATTTAGATCTACTTGGTAAAGAACTGCACATCTTGCTTTTTTTGACCTGTTTCAATGCCAAAAGGATCATCACTTTATCGCAGAGTGATGCAGAAATACTAGTTGTTGCATCTGTTTAAGACTGAAGTTCTGTAATTCTTTATTAGTAGGATATCCTAAAATGTACACTTAACAGCTTCCATCTTATCCAAAATGCTGCATCGAGACTTGTGATGAAGACCAACAGGAGAGATGTGTTTCTTGTGAAATCCAAGATAGAACCAATTGCTCCCACTTTTGGGTTCAGGGTGCAGACACCCTCTCTATTTTGAATATTAGACCCAAAAACTTTGTTTAGGGCTGGCTCGGGGTAAGCCTTATCAAAAAGGAAAGGTCTATGAAATAGTAATATTATCCCGACTAATCAGTTTGTGTTTTTTGTCTCTTTCCTGCCCTTTCATCTTTAGGCAAGGCTGAATTTTATGAGAATATTCTTAATTGACTTGGACTGAAATGATCATAAATGGATTGCAGAGAATTTAATTTCATTGGAAGAGAATTGGATTAAAAGTGGAGGGAATCAAACAGTATTTAAAGGGGACTTATTATGGCATTTAATGTCTACAGGCCTTGAATGTCTTTAAAAAAACTTTTGATTGTTTTTTCTATATAAATTAGAAATTCAGCCTCTGGGCCATGTCTTTATCTTTACCGTTTCTAACCTCATTCTCTATGCGGGATTCTCAGTGGGCGGGGAGGCTATGATAATGAGGCACTTTGCTGATTGGCTGCCTGAATGACGCGATACACCGCTATGAAAAAATGGCGGAAGCTCCGGCCGGCGGAGTTAAAGGGGACCTATTATGAAAAACACGTTTTTTCTTGTTTTAATATATATAAAGTGGTCTCCCATCACCCTGCCAACACAGAAAAGATGATACCCCATGAAAATCTGCAAGGTCTGCTCCCCCCCACCTTACAGAGTCCCCCAGTGTCATGTGGTTTCTGTGAGCCGTTTGGATTTGTGCATTTTCTTTACGTCACCAAAATGCAAACCATGCCCTCGGTCTCCTCCGCTGCTGAAACCACGCCCACAACCAACTCTGTCCGCCCGCTCGAGCGTCCGCCATTGTTTAGCAGCGGTGGCTGTTTCCACAGCGAGGGAGAGTAGAAATTAGGTTTTGCATCGACATTTACCCTCATAAAAGGATCAGATCCCACAGCACGGACCCGGCAACTGCACACGAGTCAGCGGTAAGTTCCGTTTTTTTTATGTCATTTATATTGGTTTATGAGTATGATCTTTGCATGGGCTAAGTATTTAGCTTAGCTCCGGAGCCCCGGCGCCGCATACGGACCGGACCATCGAGGAACTCTGGGTTCGGACCTCCGCACCCGGAGCTCCGAGCTCCGGGGGAGAGCCGGGAGAGCCGGCTCCGGGCTCGGGGGAGCCGGCAGCTCAGTACCATAATACATTTTTCTTCTGTGGTTTCAGATCTTTCAAGCACCTGGAGCTGTTCACATTCAGAAGACGCACGGTCCTTCCTTGAGCCAGCAATAGTGCATACATTTTATTTATATATTTTAACAATAAAGTTGCCATTTGTGAAAATTCAGTGTTTTCTCTACAGTTACATGATTTATTTGTCTTGTAACATAAGAAGTGAAATGATGAGGAATTGGAGTAAATAACCGTGGTGTACCTGTTTAGAATTAAATTCAATCTTCCTGTTTGAAGACGAGGTGACTAAAGGCTGATTTATGGTTCCGCGTTACACCAACGCAGAGCCTACGGCGTAGGGTACGTGTCGATTTAACGCAGAACCGTGGACACGCTTTGCTACGCAGCAGCTGCACTTCTCCCCGGAGCGACGCTTTGTCTCCTCCCCTGCTACACGTCATTCAAGCAGCCAATCAGCGCAGAGCCTCATTATCATAGCCCCCACCGCCCTGAGAATGAACCACAGAAGAAGACTTTATTATCTGTAAAACTATAGACATGGCCCAGAGGCTGAATTTCTGATTTAGGTAGAAAAAACAAGCTTTAGATTGTTTTTAAGACATTCAAGGCCTGTTTAAAATATACATTAAATGCCATAATATGTCTCCTTTAAGCCTGAATTATGGTTCTGCGTTAAATCGACGCAGACCCTAAGCCGTAGGGTACGGCGTAGCCTACGCCGTAGGCTCTGCGTTGGTGTAACGCGGAACCATAAATCAGCCTTTACACAATGTCATGCATGCGATGCGAGCGAGCGTCAGCGACAAAATCAATTCCATTGCTTTATTTTCTATTGGACTGTCCTAACCACGCAGCACGACGCGGCGCGACGTTTTGAGCTGAACATTTGTCGGACGCCCTGCTTCTATTTTCTTCCTGTCTCTCGCGTTGAAAGCCGGTTGAAAGCGCTGTAGGAAACAGTCACGGATGTGGAACGGCTGATCCAGTTAGTTGAAATGAGAAGTTATCTCTATGATACCTCCTCATTTCACTACAAAAACCTCAATAAAGTGGCAGCTGCTGGAGGGAGATGGACAGAGAGCGTCCGATGTTACGCAGTGCGATGCAATAGTCGGACGCTCACATGCAGTTACACGGTTTTATAGTTGTGGGCGTGGTTTCACGCTTTGGAGGCTAAACTCTGCTCCTGTCGTGATGTCACGACAGGAGCAGAATCTGAACGGCTCGTAGAAGCCACATCACACTGGATGGCTCATCCGGGCGGCTGTACAGACACTGCAGAATTTGGTTGCTTTCCTCCTTCTCTGAGTTGGCAGGCTGAGGGGAAACCACTTTATATACCGTATTTTCTGGACTATAAGCCGCTACTTTTTTCATAGGTTTTGAACCATGCGGCTTATACAAAGGTGCGGCTATTCTGTGGATTTTTCTTCCACCGCTCGGGGGAGTGCTAACCGGAATTAGAATAAAAACTAAGACAAAATAAATGCAAAGAAGAATACGCTACTTCTTCTTTAGCAGATAGAAGTAGAAGCAGATTTCAAACAGATAAATAGATAAATAAATACCGGTTATTTTCTCTTGGTTCAGTCCAGTTTTAATCAGCAAAGTTGCTGCCGTGTTAAGACACTGTTAGGAAAGGATCTATTTAGGTACAAACATGTACATCATTTACAGTTCAAAATCGTTCTGTACATGTAGTAAATATCTAATCTAACAACATAAATATCTGCGGCTTGCATATCTTTTTTTTTTAAATAAAAGTGGGTGCGGCTTATATACAGGTGCGGCTTGTATATCTTTTTTTTTTTTTTTTTTAATAGAGCGGGTGCGGCTTATATACAGGTGCGGCTTATAGTCCAGAAAATACGGTATGTTAAAGCAAGAAAAAACGTGTTTTTCATAATAAGTCCCCTTTAAGATAACTGTTTGAAACCTGTTTAATTTCTGTCTAAACTGACTTTATATGACTTTGTTTTTAATCGATGTGGGTTACATAAACAGATTGTTTATTGAATTGTTATGTAGAAAATTCCACGGTCTATGACGGGAGTTACACAGTATATCCATGATACTGTACATAACATGTCCTGTCAAGACATACACTGGGTATTTGTCTCCCTTCCATTATTCATCAGCAGATGTTGCCTTGTATTAGTTTACAGGTATCTGTTTTGGATTCTGTGGTGAGTGCATCATGCCTGGGGTTTTTGGAGCCATTTACCCTGCTCCTCAGTCGCTGTTTGGACCGCAATATCTATGAGCTGCCAAGACTCACCACTGAGAACAGATTGCTTGGAGAATTTATGATTTTCAGCATTAGTAAAGTGTTATCTGGGGTGCCTTTTTTGGAAAAGGACAGTATTAAAATGTTCCTCAACCAGGCAGAAGCTGAGAAGTTGGGTCCCTGTTGTGTTTTAGGGAAGAAACAAGATGAATGGAGTCTGTATAAAAGAAAAAAAAAAACCCCACAAAGCTCCAGGTGACAGAGTGCAGTATTCTAGGCGAGTTTCTCCAAATCCATTTGTACGCCCACTCAGACACCTACAGGCTGCCTCATCCACAGCCAGATCAGGTCCCGTGTGCAATCCCTTACCTGCTGCTTGGAATGGATGATTGCAGATTCCAGCCCTAATGACGCCAGTGTTGAAGGGAAACAGAGGCGGGAATGGACAGGAAGAGATGAAGGGATAAAGAAAAAATACATAGAGTGCAAGAGAAGCCAGATGAAGGATGGCAAAGAGGAGAAGAACAATGGATAAACAGATTTCATGACCCTGAAAAAAGTGCAAATATGGGGAAGAATGTCAAGATATAACAGAGCTATATGAAATCATTCTCTTTGTGTTGCTCTTGCAGGTTTCAAAAATGTGTTGACTACTTGCCACCACTTACCTGGGCTATAAATCAATATTAGAAACAACTACAAAACAAACTTCTGTGTGCAAATGACATTGCGAGATACTCTGGCTCAATCATTGAACTTTTCTGTCTCGACAAACTGAACCACTTTTCTCTGTCGTGATAAACCAAACTCCCACGCAGCTGCAGTGACAGAGAGAAGCTCCGGTATTAGCTATGTCCCCCGGAGATGCTCTGCTTTCATCTGTGTTTGGACAACTGTCTCTACAAGTTCAGGTCGTATCTCACTGCCGAAGCTGTGGACTGAATCAAGGGAATGAATTAGATATATTTTCAGATGCGCCAAAATTATGAGGAGTCACAGTTGCGCTTGAGTTGATGCTATGACTTTCCTCCCTATTTTCTTAGGTACCTTTTAAGGGCAATATAAATGGCACAACTGTCTTTCCGCAAGGCAGGAGCGAGGGGAAGTCTTTCTTTTTGTCTGTCCCCTCCATCGCTCTCTTTCTATCTCTCTCTCTCTCACTCTATTTCAGCGATGCCATGCTCTGCCTTTTTCTCTGAGCTCTCCAATCCCTTCCCCTTGACTGCCCATGTCGCATGGAATTATGGCCACATTCACCAGTGGACGATTTTGTCGCAGAAAGACACTCGAGGTTGCTGAGGAAAAATACTCGGCTCATGCTCTGCATGTTGAGACAGCAGTTTTTCGCTGCTCTCGTTTTCAAGCTGGATGGGGGACCACACACTAGTAATTATGATACATGATGGAAGTTTTCTCTCCATGGTTGAAAAAAAAAAACTGAGAGAAAAAGGTGGATCATGACTTTTAAAAAGGAGGATTGCTATCAGAGATGTAGTGGGCCATTTTGACACACTATTTATTCTGGGAAAAAAGAACGGGTGATGTCAACCCCATTTCCAAAAACAACTGGATCACGTGTGCAACATGAACATTAACAGAAGGACACATGTGAATCATTTACACCTCTTAGTTGAATGACAACAGGAAGGAAGCTTTTTTTGAATTTTTAATTACCAGCTTATTTTAAAATTGAGGGCAGCAACACGGTACAAAGATGTTTTAACAGGGACATGTTTACCACTGTGTTGCATCACCACTTTCTTTAACAATTTGTGAGCATTTGATAACTGAGAAAACCAGTTGCCATGGTTCCTTACTTAGGAAAATTGGGTTCTTCTTTCTGGTGTATTTAATTCGTGCTATTTCATTGAGTGACTGTAGCCTGACTAATTTAGCAGCTGGATATTTTTACTAAAGAGATATGCTTTTATAATGTGGGTAGAATCTGACTTGGCTGACATAAGCACGGCCTCTCTTGAAAAACAGATCATCTGAGCAGTAGCTTATGTTTTTCTAAAACATATATCTATCATTCAGCCTAAATGGCACCTTTACAATTGTTAAATATAGTAAATACATTCATTTAGAAGTTTAGGCCAATGAGAAATGCATGTTTTGCAGTCAGTAGGCATACTGTATCATGGTGATGCAGGCTCTGGGAAACATGTAAAAGTTTTTAACTGCAGAATAAAAAGAAAGGCATTTCTACAACCTGCAAGGTTAAAATAAGTTGTGAAAGAGAAACGAGTAAAACATGTGGGAGAACAAACTTAATTGAACAAGGTGCTATGAAGCTAACAAAGTCTAAGATGCTTAAAAATAAGGCTAGGAGCGTGTACAGCCAGCAGCCTCTGCTATTTGTGCACACATTTTACACATACATAGTTCTGAGAAGGAAAACTAGAATCTGTCATATTGGAAGCTCAAACCTTCAAGAAAATGTAAATTTGCATCAGCAAAGTTGATTGCAATCAGTGAATTGCTGATACAAAGTGCTGAATGCTATCAAATATGAGGACTTGTGATGAGGCCAAATTCTTCGTCTCAGCCATTCTTTATTTTTTAAATGCTCAACTGTTTCCCAACATATTCTTTCACAAAGATTCAAGAGTACTTTATTGCCATTACATTTTGAGAGCACAAAATGCAACAGAATGTCATTGCTCTTGACTACAACGCAGGACAAAGAAGCATGAATAATACACAATTGTTAAATGAGGGGGAGTAACATGAATACAGTATATACAATAAATATTTTTTGTGTGCATTTGCATATCTAGCTGTATAAACAGAAGGTATGAATGTTCTGTTGCTCTAACTCTGAAAGGTTCCCTCTGAAACTTTTTTATGGACTTTTTTGATATCCAATCATGTTAATGAACAACAACAAATTATCTTTTTCCAGCCTTTCATATCTTTTCTTGCCTGCCCAAACTTTTCTGAACATGTTCCTCAATATTTTTACTGAATAATATTTTTTTCAAATTGTTTGCAATACAATTGTTTTCATAAATGTTTTGCACTATTATTATTGTTGTTAATATTATTACATAGTGGTAATTTTTTATATCAAGCATGAGTGTCTCTATAAGTAGGTTTTCATCCATTGGTGAGGATGATTTTGCTGACACGTCTCCATCACCCTGCAATAACAATATTTGGGAATTTCTAAAGAGCCTAAACAAGTTCCTTTTTTGGGGGGTTATATTATGTCCCAAAAAAGTGATTGGTGGGGGGTTGTGATCGGATATGTTGAAGACAATAGGTGAATCTTTCAGCTATTTTGATGTTTCTCTTTAGTACAAGTTCATTTTCAGTACGTAGTGAACAAATGACAAAAACACAAAACCATCTCAGCTTATTCAATGTTGAAGGTTTGTTTCTGTCTTTTTTATTCATTGGTGGTTGAGAAAGAGTGGAAGTGGTACTGCCACCCACTGGTATGGAGTTGTAGCTTGCTCAGTCAGTGAATCCTACCAGGTACATCACTGTAAATGGGGAAACTATGGCTAAAAGGACTATGGAATAGGTTAGCCCTGTTATTACCTACTTTATGATTTACTTTTGCTTAATTTTATCTCATATCTATGGACTGGGCAAGTGTTCAGGCTTTACCCAGCTGGTTACCTCGACAGCCCTCTTCAGGATAATATAAAATTGTAATATCACTTGCATGTACTTGCATTTCTAACAAATGGTGTCAGCAGGAAGGCCTAAATACTTTATACTTTCTCTGTATGAAACATTTTCTTTTTTTTTCCCATCACTGACCTACTTGTGTAACTACAAGAAGAAATACTTCATGAACCAGCCAAGAAACTCCCAAGCTTTGTTGACTGAAAGATTGGCAGTTTTGAAGAATCTTTGATAGAGGAAGTAGGTAGAAAATTCTCAGAAGACCTGGGATTTTGTTGTTGGTCTGAGTCTGGGCATTACGTGTATAGAGGAGAGTAAAAGACAACATAACATTTAAAAAGGGAAAGAAAAAAGAAGGAGTGTTATGGCTTTAACCCTTTGGAATGCATTTCCCTGAATATATTTCTGTAAAAGCGATTACTTCCCTTTTGTAACGGGCACAAACAAATTGTGAAATGGAATTTTGCCTTTCATGTTAAAAAGTTCCTGAATTCAGAGGAATAATGAAGCTGCAGGGGGTGGCACACTGGTGGTGCCCTAATTACCCGCTATGCTTTGAAAACTTAGAATTAGTGTTTAACTGTTTGTGCCAAGAATTCATTGGCAATCCTTTAAAAAATTCTCGATGTGCATTTTTTCTGCTTTCCTTCTCTCTCTCCATCTTTGTCTACAATGCTCTCTCCATACTTGGCTCTGTAATTGATAGTCTTGAAGCAGATAATTGGCTTACATCTCATCATTGATCCAGTTGTGTTTTCAACTTCGAATGACAAGAAAAAACAGAAATGTTTTATTAACCTCACCAACCCAGAGAGCTACCGGCTTCTCATACAGATATGCATGGTGTTTTAGCCATTTTCAAGAAATCCACACTTTTAGACCTTTTTATTCTAAAGATTGAGTTTCCCTATTTTCTCAGCAGTCTACACACAATTGTCTACAGTAGGAAAGCAGGTGACGTGTTAATAAAAAATAAAGGCTAAAATATACTATTTTCATAAGTACTATGATACCTCAGTTATTACTCATAAAACACAGATTTGGCATCAATGGCAGCCTCATATCCTCTTGGGACCAATATTTAAAGCCCAATACACTTTGTCTTTGAAAGTTTCTCCTTTTCGTCTTGGTAGAATCATTCAAGCTCAACCAGGCTGGATATAGGGAGCATCAGTGTGCAGCCAATTTATGGTCTCCACAGGGATGCTCTAATGGCTTTAACTTTGGACTGCTGCAGGGGCATTACCAACTATGTTTTCTTTCGGATATTCACTGTCTTGTTGAAATGCAAACCTTCTCTCCACCTTCAAATCTTGAATATTCTTCAAAAAGACTTAACATTCTGATTTAACATTCTGATGGGGCCACCGTTGTAAGAAAAAGCCACACAGTTGGAAAATAAGTAGTTCAATCTTTGTTCAATTGGATCAAAATGTTTGACTTAGTGCTCTTCGTTGTCATCCAAGTGCCTTTTTATAAACTCAGTGAGGGTTGTCAAGAGGTGAGAAATGGCTTCTGTCTGATATTTGTCCTATAGGGGTCTCATATCTCAACACATGGTCTTTAGCGAGCATTCATGGTGACCAATGCCTTGCAGGTTACCCTTCATTGCAGACTATTCCGAGAAGAGATATCCTACCAGTAATTGTGAAAGCACCCACAGCAAAAGGCAAAGTCACAACCAGACAAGTATCAACAAAAGGCATCCAAAATACTGTGCTCTGGAGTAGGAACGTTGGTGAAAACTTGTTGATGCAAGGAGTTACTAGTAATTCTGCAGCTATCTTGTCCTGGACCCTCCTGTATAAGTCCCTGCACAGCATGACACTGTAACACTTTTTATTATTTTGACACAATAGCCAAAACTTGGAAGTTTGTTTCAGTCCGAATTTCATCTAACTTAGAAAAAAGGAGGCTCTGTTGGTATTTTGATTTCAATGTATTTCCTTGTATCTGTTCCCATATCTGTGCCTTATAAAGATATTTTTTGTTATAACATGCACGTTTTAGCAGTAAGACCTCGTTCAAATCCATTTATCTGTTATCCAGATAACTTCATTCCACCAAGTTCAAGACCACTTCTAACAAAGGGTTTAAGGTTACTTAAATGGGATTTTTTTTTAAACCTTTCTTTTTGAATACATTTTTTAAAAACACTTTCTCTGGGATGAGACCAAAAATATTGTATGAATCCATTTTATGAAAAATCTAAAATATAATTTCATTCTGAGCTTTATTTATTTAGAATTTATTTTATTTATTTATTTTTATTTTTTTATTTATTTCTTTTACTTGAGACTGTTGATAGATTTTCTGAGAAATTGTGACCAAGAGGCTTTGGTACATGTTGTTCCTGATGTAGAGTAAGCGCTCAAACCCTTACACCACTCATAAATTGACTCTTGGCTGGGGCATAAAGTTATCAGACCTGAATATATGCTGTCAAAGGCGAAAAAGCGAAGGCCGAGCCCTGAGCTTGTACAGGCCAATTCAATTACTGTAGGCCATTCACTAATGAAGAATGAACTAACCAGGCAAAGGGGTTACTTTGGGATGGCTCTGCTGACTACTGCCTCTTGTCTGCATGATCTAATTTACAAAGACACAAAGCTATTGATTGGCTTTTGCATGCCAACAGAGAAAAACCCTTTTAGATGCACTTTTGCAGTTTGCTCTCCAGCAGAAGCTAAATGAAACGCGGAAGGCAAATATGCGGAAACATTTACAGACGTGTACACATTACAAGCAGGTTCACGTACAGGGGGGCACACAGTGCAAGGTAATTTTCTTATCTGTGTAAGCACGAAGACCAAATTGGCTGGTGCTTCGGCTACATGGGTCAATATATAAAATCAATGACCCGAACTGAGACAAAAGCACGGATTGAGGAAGATTGTGCATTTCCATACATTCAACTTTCTTTTTACTGCAGTTCAATAAAAGTGTCATAGGGCCAGCAGACCCAAACCCTATCTGTGCTCTCACACAACTGTATTTTCCTTACACGCTCATGCACACCACCTCTTCCCTCTCCCTCCCTCCCCCACCATTTCTAGCTCAAAGCTGTGGACACAACAGTCTTATCTAATGCTGCCTTGCTGTCAGTGAGAGTGGTTTATTTCAGGCCTTATCTTGAGCAGGGGCCGGGCCTGAGCCGTGGGTCTGAAGCCCAGCCGGTGCTCCAAGAGATAAGGCAGACAGGGACGCTGTAACCTGCGTGTCTGCGGTCAGGGTGGGAATGGATGGAGCCCTCTCCGCAATCTAACAGCTTCCTCTTCGCTCTCAAGGGATCGGATCAGGATCACATAGCTGTGGAGGCAGGCTTACAAGTCTGGGTAAAGGCGCGGCTTGTAGGGAAAGGCCAAGTGAAGGGTTGTTTTTTCTTGTGTTATTGCCTGTAAGGATGGTCTGTCAGGGAGGGGTTTTCATGCCATCATAGATCTGGATGATGTTTTAATGCCTTCTCATGTCGTCATGCAACACTGAAGGTTGTTTCTACCCTCCAATGCAGGTTTTGTTTAAAGGAGACAGACCCTTTTTTCAAAAACTGACAGTTTTCTGAGGTTTTAAGGAAATTCCTGTAACATGCATTGCTGAAAATACCACAGAGACACAGTACAACAAATCAGCCATGTCTTTACAGCTCTGTTTACACCAACGGGTTTTATGGGGCGGAGTCATTGCTGTCATCCCATTTGACAGGATGCACTTTCTTTTGAAATCCCTGTTAAAGCTTCATTTCAACCATTTTCGAGACAATTCAAAAGCAGCATTTTGTGAATTTGAGTGAAGCTGAAGTTTCAGAGGTTATTCATTCTGATGGGTCTGTGATGTCACAGTAACCTGCACATCTGAACGGCTCACTGACTTGGAAATTATAGGGTCCTGGGGCACCCAAGCAAAAGTAATAGGCTTGTGGTATGTTGGACCTTTTTGGATTGAAAGTGACTTTAAATGCCAAAGTAAATGGTTTCAAACACAGAAAAACAAGATATTTTACATTATATGTCCCCTTTAAATCCTTCAGATAGTATTACAATGTGTGTATTTTTGAATTCAGTTCCAGTTTGTGATCTGTGTAAATGTTGATTTTGATTTGATTTGATTTGTTTATTTGCACAACATAAAAACGGTACAAAAGTTGAAATGAACATAAAAGCATGAAAATATGTGCAGGTGAGAAAGGAAGCCCTAAATGGGCTTATTCAAAGTTCTCACCAAGAAAATACATTATATTGTAATAATAGCAAGAACAAAAAACAAAAAACAGCGTTCCAAAAAGATGGATATTTACAAACAAACAATTTCTCGGTTGAATGAGTGTGTGTGCTTGTATGTGAGCATGCACATGTGTGTTTGTATGTGTGTGTGTGTGTGTGTGCATGTGTATGTGCACGTGCAGAAGTGAGTCCACATTAAGTGGAAGCACTTCTAGACGCTTGATCCATAAGGCTGGTCTTCAATCTCTGTTTAAAACTACTAATAGACAGTGAAGATTTAACAATAAGTATATGAGAGTTCCAGAGTGAGGCACCTCTGTCTTTGATGGAGAACTGACTGCTATTGGTACGACTGAATGAAGAATGGAGATCCTCGAATTGTCTGGTATTATAGTTATGAATTTGTGAATTGGTCTTAAAAAAATCTTTGAAAGTACTTGGAAGCATATTTGCAAGATAAGTGCATTTGTAAATGAAAGCACATGATTGGAGTATGTTAATATCATAGATGGATAATAAATTTAATTTTTTAAACAAAGGGGCAGATGGGGCCAAATAGGAAGCAGAAGTAGCTATTCTTACAAACTTATTTTGAGTAATGAGTAATTTGTGTAAATTTGATGAATATGCACTTGCCCAAACAATGTTGCCATAAATGAGATAAGGATAAATTAAACTATAATAAAGAGTAACGAGACAAGCCTGATGGACCAAACCTCTGATTCTTCTGATGATACCAAGGGATCTAGAGATTTTGTTAGTTACAGAATGTATATGCTCTTTCCAGGACAAATTCTCATCCACAAAGACACCTAGAAATTTGGTGGATGAAACCTGATTAAATGTTCAGGTTTCAGTAAGCCCAGCACCCCCTTTCCCTTGAAAAAAAAAAAAGTAAATACATTGATTGAGACTACAAAATTAAAATAAAAAAGATTAGCAGCCTAACAAAATCTAAGTTTGAGCTGGATGGGTGCTGACAGTCTTCGTTTTGAGGGGTTATTAATTATCTGCGTCTGGCCTTGTATTGATAGTAAGTGAGAAATGGGAGAAGCCACTTAGAAGAGAAAAGTCCATAAAATGACTCGGGTTACATCAGCTTATAGCTTTCACAAACACAATGCAGTGAAACTGCAGATGTGTCTGTCTGCGGAGGGGAGGCTGGGGTGGAGCAGTATGGCAGAGAGAAAGAGAAAAAAGGAAAGAAACCCGATGAGACTAGTCAGAAATATTTCTTTTCGGCACACTAAAGACAACTGTGTCCCAATGCGCTGATCCATTCAATCAGTCGCTGCCTTTTTGAGCATCTACTTCGAAAAAAGAAAAAGAAAAAAAAATACTGTCTGCAAAGAAAATGGAATACTATGCCTGAAGCTTCCGAGTATCACATATTTCTGCTTCCTTTAATTATCCTTCTCTGTGAGTAAACTGTCACGAAGGTAACTCAGCTCTGCTCTATGCCATATTTTGGAAAGCTGGAGTTACCACTTAGCAAGCCAACATGACATCTCCCATTGTTCATGCTCCGTGATTGCATTAGCGGTACCTCGGAGAATGTTTCGGCAGTGACGAGGTGGTGTTATTTCAGTCCAGATGACTCAATTATGCATGGGCTTTATTTTCAGTGTTTGCTCAGCGGGTTTGAGTAAGGACAGACCCCCTAGAATCAGAAAGCATATTGGGAAACGGCATCGCTGATGTCTCATGTCCTATGAGAAGAAAAAAAACAGTAGAGAGATAGAGGAAACAGCCCGGGGAAGATATCTTCATTTACCCACCAATTTCATCATTTATTATATCAGTTTATACTGCAAAGTACACCACAGTCAGAACCCAGAGAGACGCTACTAAGTGCATTAAAGTTCTGTTGATAATGAAAACACAATGAAAAGTTAAAAGATATTACCCCAAATAACCTTTCCAGTGATCCATAAATGTGCAGTGTTCCTTTAATTAAAATTTAACGACTCATGCAGTTTCTCTACTTCACATGTCTGTCTCGATGAATCATTGTAATTGTAACTTTTTCACGACCTGCTGTTGGAAAACCTCTTTGAACTTTTTTGATTCAATTTGGTGACAACAATAGCACAGGCTGGTCATTTTGTGTGGGAAAAAGTCCTTTCAGTGTTTTCCATGTATTTATTTAGAAAATAAGGATATATGTATCTCTTGTATGTCACCATTCTGATCTCACTGACTATCAAACAGTAAAGTGATGCTGTTCGTTGCCCCTATGGACTCATCTGACATCAGATTTCAAGAAAATGCTGTTCAATTTCAGCATTCCCAAAGGTCAGGCAAATCTGCTCCTAGAAGCTTCCCATTTAAACTGCACTCATTTACTATCAGGCACCTCCAACACCTCTATGAGAGTAAAGTTGCACATAAATGAGGGATCTGTCTTCCCATTTGTGAATTCTTTACTTCAGGTAAAGATGAAAGCGACATGCCAATATGCAGTCCCAAAACCACACATTGCTTTGAAGATATAAATATTTTCAGATTAAAAAAAAAAAAAAAAAAAAAAAAAAGAAATGAAAAAGACATGCACTGGTTTGCAATTGTTGCTAAGCAACTACAAGTGCCAAGACTAGTACTTCCACTTTGTGGAAACTGAGAATTAACACGTACAGAGAGCAAATGCTGGAATACTGCTCATGTTAATACAGTAGTATGAAAAGTATGTGAACCCCTTGGCATTCGCTAACGTTCTGCATTAATCTTCCAGAAAATATGATCTGATCTTCATCTATTTTACAAAGGAAGACAAACACAATGTTTTTGATAACACAGAATTGTAATTCTCAATACTGAACTCCTACCTGAACACATTCATTAACAATTGACAGACCTGGTGGAAAAGAAATAAGTGAACCCTTGGTTGAACCTCGTGTTTAAGTGACTTAAAGCCTGCGCCCTGAATCAGACCGACATCTGTATTCCTGGGATGTCTGGTGTGACCAGCCCTCTTGAGGTCATTCTGAAGCATCCCCATGGGAATACGGTTTGGGTTCTGGCTGGAGCGTAACGTCGCCGCTCTGTTGCATCACACAGCTTTTACTGAGCTTTAGTTTGCAAACAGCCACCTTGACATTGACATGTAGGATATTGTTGAGAATTAATTTTCATCTGATTGATGGGAAGTGCCTTAGACAGTGGAGGAATACCAAATTATAATGTTCCCAAGTCGTCCCAACAGTTAGAAATCTCTTTTTAATATACACAATGTCAAGTATTCTTCCCAAAACAATTGCTTCGTACTACTCCTTGGTCAATTTCAGCCACAGTTCAATGTTTTTTTCTTTTTTTTACTTTTTAGATGGTGGACAACTTCTGTTCTGCCATGGAAACCCTGCCGGTTCAATGATTTACACACGGGAGACTCATAAAGATGGATGCTTGCCAGTTCCAGTGTTGCCTTCAAGCCTTTACTTATTACTCACGGGTTCCTCTCTCTTTGAGAGTTGAGGATTTTTTTTTTCTGCACAAGGCATACTAAACTAATATTTGCTTACTTTCTACTTGCGCATAAACTTTTGAGTTGATCTCAACCTGATTCCACTGCAACCACGTAAGCTTTATCTGCAGGACACTCCTGCATTATTATGCATGCATTATCGGCCGTGTCAGGAAACAATGAGATCAGAGCCCGGATGAGTAGGTAATCATATCAGTGACACACTGCAGCCCTCAGCTGCCGAGCAAGCAGCTGATAGAACTGATTATATTAACACTGCATTCCCCCCAGTATTTTATGTGATCTTTTCCAACTAATCTCATCGCAACAAATGTCATTCTCGTCTGTCAAATCAGCGCTTATCAGTCTCTTTATCTAAACACAGGGCTGAATTCAACAGCTCTGACATACATCATGTAGCTGTGCGAGACCATCACACTTGTAGGAGTTTAACACCTCACATTTGCTCGGCCAGGTCCACTTTGCCGGTCAGCTGTTAATCAGCTGTGACTGTGTTTTCCCCCTTTAATTGTCACCCACTTGAATGGCATGGAGGTAGTCAGCTGGTCGCTAGCACTTGTGTTTACCCAGCGTTAATTGAAGTAAATTGCGGCGGGTGATCAGAATTTCTGATTTAATTTAGTCAGGAATCCCTAACAGTTAATGTGCATCAAACTTAATTTAAATGCACAAAAGGAGAGAAAATAAGAGCAAAAATAATCCGGACTGTCACTGACATTACAGAAGTCAATTATCTGATTTTATCCTCACCTCAAAAGGCTTCTGCTGCGTAACACGGGCAAATTTTATGTAGTTCAAACTCATCAAATTAGGTTGTTAAGGCATAATTTGAGATGTGACGAGCACTTCAAAGACATTGACAGTTATTTATTGTCCAGATTTGAACCTCCCTGACATTTTCATACTATTAGACGGGCAGTGGGTTTTCTAGAGGAAATTAAATGTGGCCAGCAGGAGGGAAGAAAGAACTGTTGATTTTGCAGGGACGTGCATTGTAGTGTGTTATAGTCTTAATGAAATAATACGGCTTATCTGAATATATGCAGACAAAATGCACATTTAACATTTAACTGCAATTTAAAGGTCTCCTGTGAGATGTTCGTTGGATCTACTTGTTGTCAGGTCGTTTATTCTCAAGCAATAGCCAATGAGAAAAATCTTCCTTTGAAATAACATTAGGGATTGTGAACAAAGCAGCTATATTGAAAATCCAGTTTGCAGAGGGAGGCTCCCTTGTTGAATAACATAATTTAAAAAGGGATACATGTTAAAACTGTAATGTTACTGATTACCTCAAGAAACATGCAATAACAGCGACACTGAGAAACACCAGTTCTTTCTTAAATGTTGCAATAAAACCTTTCTTATATTCTGCAGGAATATCTGTACTGGAGGTCACATAGAAGCAGTTTTACCTCCCCAGCATGGAGATGTGCTCAGCTTGTCCATCAAGCTTGATTTGTCCAGCAGGGCATACTGTATATGTTCCACTATGCAGAATCTGAGATCAGATATCTGTTAACTTAGATATTATAATGTATAATTACAGTGCTTATTGTGATTGCTGTCTCTTTTAGATGTCACGTCTGATGCATCGCTAAGCTAAACTGTTCATGTAGCAAGTGAAGGAGAGACCTTGACAGGAAAACCCTGTTAGGATTCGCTAATAAGGCATTTTTTCAAGTTTTTAAATGTCTAACTCATAATAGTGGAAAAGAGGAGGTGGTGGTTTAGCTAGCTTTTCTGTTTTCGTCTTTTTCATGGTAAAAGAAATTGTAAAAGCAACATCTTGTTTCAAGGAGAAGTTTTGCAGCAATAATGTTCCTGATTCACATCTTACAGGAATGTCCCAGGCTTAAATTGATAGCGTCTACTGCTGGAAGGTCATTTTCATTAGAGACCAAAATGACATGAATCTAGGCAGTTTTTAGCAAACCAGATGACAGTTCTGTTGTAGCCATGAACTCTCCTCCTCATTCTGGGTCTTATTGACAGTCGTATAGCCAACATTTGGTAGTCTAATGGTATGGACTGGAATTGGGGGTACAAAAAGTTATTTTGATACATTTTCTGTACAGTCTCACAAAACCTTGGTTCTGGCACGAGTGGTAACTACATCATCAGTTTAGTGGGATGGGATTTTTTCATCTTGTCAGAGGTTTTAAATAAAAATGTATTCACCTGGGCTAATGCTAATGACCATTGTGCAGCAAGCATACATTTTGTTCCAACTCAAACTGCTTCAGTTTACTTTGTTTTGCCCCTTGTTATAGATTTCCAATCATTATTAATGAAGAATTAGACCTAGAGTTCATTTAGCTCCACAATATGGGCGAAGGTAATTTATTACAGTGTTTTCCATAAACCAGAAAAAAATCCAAAATTGATCAACAAAACAATGTGGAACTAAATCCAGTTGTAATGAATGTGCCATAAATTGGCAGTTAGAAAAATAATCACATATGACATCAGAGGTGAATTGTGTATAATGGGGTCAAATATTTGGGTTTTGTTCACAAAGCTTGTGATCTGGAGCATGCTTTAGGCATATAAAAAATCCCATGCAGCAATGTAATCAGACTGTGAGACAAAGCTGTTATATATGTGGCAAATAAAACTCCTCAGCAGGAAAATTGAACGCTTTGAACACAGAAGTTGGAAAATTACTTTTTCAGCGTGGCGACCGTGTTCTGCAGAAGAAAGAAACAGTTCCAGGAAAGATGCTTTGCTCTTTGTTCTAAAAACAGCCCTTTAGATATTTGAGATTGCACCGAAAGAAGCAATAAACTTCCTTATTTTTATTTTACTTGAAAAGAATATGTATATATATATATATATATATATATATATATATATATATATATATATATATATATATATATATATATATATATATATATATATATATATTTGAGCCCTTCAGATATTCAAGTACAATGAAAGAGTCCAAAGGACTAGTTCGTGTTACTTTATGATGCAAACTAAGGCATGAAAAAACTCTAGCAAACTCAGTTTCAGTCGTATCTAGATAATTACTGTATTTGTGAAGAGCAGATGATATTTGATGTTTTTTAGAGCAGATTAATTCTGTGAGACGAACAAAGAGATGAGAAATTCATGACTTGGTACAAGCGCCAAGTCAGATACAAACAATAAGAAAAGCAAAAATATCTATCGAAAGCTGCCATTATATCCTGTGATGACACCTAAGGTTTTGCCAGCAGGATGCTGAAGTCGATGGTTGATGTTTGTAAGAAAACTGAGAAGAAAACCAGCTGATTACTCTGGTGCCAAAATAGCTAAAAATACCGATGAAGAATAGCTGAACAAAAGAAGAGCAGGTGACACAACTATCAGTCAAGTCGGGTGTCATCAATCAGTGTTGTCATCAGCCCTGTTGAACTAATTAAGACGGATGCCGAAACTGTGCTCGTATAATTAGCGCGCTGATATGCTCCAGAAATGCAGCGGGTTTGAAATTCAAAATCTCAGGTTGTCACCTTTCAAAGACCCTTTCAGCCAATTATAACAGCGATGGATGCAGACACATCCATCCTTTATCTGTCAACTATGTAAATATGCTTTATTAACATCTCGCAAAGCATTAATTCTCCCTTCTCCCTATTTGTCTGAGGAAGACAGATGAAGAGCTCTGTTTCCTCCTGCCTCAACTGTCTTGATGTTTTAATATCATAAACAGCAGAGACAGGGGCAGAGAGGAGGAGGAGGAGGAGGAGGCGATGGCTTGCTAGGCTGAGCCTCTGTGAGCACGCTGGGCCTGACTCACGAGAATGAGATGTTTCCAAAAATAAAAGAGGGAGAAGGAGAAGGAGGAAAAGAGAAGGAGAGAGGCAGAATGTGCCGAACAGGCTGGAACACAAGAAAACGAGTGGATTAACTCACACCCACACTCCTCCCACCGTCGCCTCCCCCCCCCCCCCTATTCCAAAAGCCCTTGGATTTGTCACAAAACATGCCAAACTAATAGGAACAAATCGCCTGTTCGAACATCCTCTAAATCCTGTCCCCACTCGCCAAGATGCAGGAACGAGATACACAAATAAATAAAGACGTCATCCCTATGACAACTTTATCAAAAGCTGAAAAGAATAAAGATGTTTAACTTCTGTCTCTTTGTCACTGACTCGTTTTTCGCGCCTGTGAACAGTTGGCGGGATGTAAAAAGGCGCAGTAACGAACGTGTTGCATCGTGACGCGTCGCCCTCTGAAAACGCAACGCCACCGTGCTGCAAACCCATAATACCGTGAAATTCCCCATAAGCCTGATAGCAGATTCTAAATATTTTAGTATGTTGGGGAAATGTTTGCCAGTCTTAGTTTTGTCGTTTTGATCCCACAAGCTTGGCTTGTTGACAGAAAGAAGGGAAATAAAACTCATTTCTGACTCTACTATAGGTACATCATCCACATCATTTCACGCTTTGTGTACTGGTGTGTATAGCCAGTAAACATGAGGATTTTATTTTTTCTCCACAAGTCACAGCGAGCCACGGACACTCAGAAACCACGAGCCACCCGGCGACGCCTATAAAAGACAACAAAGATGATGCTGATAATTTTCCATCCAGCACATCGATTCCCCATCAAGACTCAGGCAGCACAGCAGGCCACCCTGGGACCCTTTAATCTACCATGAAAGACGTGGGTAATCCTTGCTGGGGGATTACTACCGACCAGTACTCCCTCTTTGCATATTCTAACTTTCATGTACATTGGCTTAAGTACTGACCCACCAATCACGCTCCATCCCCGGCTCCATCCCTGACTCCATCCCTGGCTCCATCGCTCATCCCAAGTATTAGCAACGAGGGGGACATGTTTACTCTTGACTTCCCCCGGAAACCAAGAGGATTTAGCAGTAAAGAAGCCGTACCTATGCGAGCTTACGTCCTGAACTGCACTCTGCACGCGCTGCAGCAGCTGTTTTACGCTGCTCAGACCAGCCGTTCACGGACTGATAACAGTGTGCCAAGATGTTTACATCCCAATGAGCAGCGCAGTCCTTTGAGCTTTAGTCATCACAGTACAATGTTCAGTTACCATGAAAGCATGAAACATAAAACATGCTGCTCATGATAGAAGCTTTTTAACACCTTACAAGAATAAAAAAAATTTTAAACTGGTGCTATATTTTGTAAAAGGTGATTTTTTTGTTGTCTTTTTGTTGCCATTTATCTGTATTTTTACAAGAAAACACTGCTGTTTTATGTTTTAAAGGGATTGTGACATGAAAAACACATTTTTCTTGATTTTTTGTGTTTAGTTGGGTGTCTTGACATCAATTACACCCAAAAAAAACGAACTTTTAACATTCAGTGTATTGTGTGCTTTCTGGGAATTTCCGCATAATTATGCAAAAACGGCGCATCTGGTTGGGTGGCGGGGCAATGATTGACAAGAAAGGGGGAAAAGGAAACACTGTCATAAAAAAAGCCAGGCATGGAGTACTCGAGTGAAGTTTTTCTTCCTTTTAGACACATTTGAGGGATATTGGCCAAGACTTTTAATAGTGTTAAAAGCATGTTAAAAATTATGTCACAACACCTTTAATAAGCCATGGATGCAGTAATGTCATTTCTGAGCAAATGCTGGCGTTACAAGCACACACGTATGTTCTATGCTGCACAAACGCAAAGTTATTACCAAGCAACAGTCTTAGATGGGGGCTGTTATGAATCTGAACATTTTTATAGAGAACTGAAGCTGGATTCATATTTGCTTATATATTGAAACCTTTTGGATTAGATTGCCATTGTTTGAGTTTGACAGCTTTATGGAAAAATGATCTCCAAAGTTCTCAGCGAGTGAAATTTACTCAGGAGAGTAGTTACAGGAAGACAAAGCTCTTTTTCACTCTATTCCCATCTTCACTGTTGGATTCTGTTGGAAACTGTCTTTCTTATTTCCACCATGTGTGCCGGTAACTCTTCCAAACATTGGCTGACTGTCTCTTTCATTCTGAGGGTAGCGACCACCTGCTCTGTCACTGAAGGGCAGATTCTCCTAAAGACCAATTATTTCAATTTCACCACTGCATTTACTGTGGAAAAGGCAAACTCAACAGCATACCCAGTGAAGGAGCTGACTTTGTGGTTCTCATCTTTATTTGTTTATTTATTTAAACCTCCAGCATCATGGTGTGATGGTATCGGAGGTGTCGGGAGCTATTTTGTCTCATTAGTTCCGATTTTAGTGGGATCTTGAAATAAAAATGAACCTGCCTCCATCCAAACAGCAATAAATAATCCATGCCCTGATGAGGAGCGAACCAGTTGACAGTTTATTTTTTATCTGATTTTGCTATACCTAATGCAAACATTATCATGCTCAGCTGGTTGCTGCTCAAAACAGTTTAGCAACTGCTGTTAAACATAACAGTACATTTTTATATTTACGGTCTCATTGTTCATATTTGCATATCAACTTGCCAGAGTTCAATAAGTTAGAAGTTGGTGCCAGAATAGCTACTTTCTCTTTGCTTTCAATCAAGCCATGAGCTCAGCTGAGCTAAGAAAAGCTAATCTAACGTCCAAAAGGAGCAGTGATTAATCTAGTTCAAATGGGAAGTGCTTAAAGTCTGCTCGAAAAGTTATTAAATGTCGTTAGATGTTATAATTAGCATTTCTGTGACACCTACTTTTGTTCACCTCTGTCATAGTCTTTGTTCTCACATTTTGGATGACCTAAAGCAGCAAAATTCAAACTAAAGCTCTTATTCACCTACTTTTTGCTTCTTTTTTTTTTAATAGAGGCTGAGCAGAGTCTGACATTGTGACTGGAGAGGATCTCGCTAAGAGTATGTTATCCAGCTGCAGCTTTAATGGGATTTTAGGGGGATGCTTGGATTCTAGGTTTAGTCTAAAAAAAATAAACATAAAAAAATGAGCCATATTTGGAAAATTCAAAAAAACAGTGCAGTAAACCAGTCCTGCAGCTAGTCCAGAACTATACAGACATGTCTTCATTTAGGAAAGTGCAGTTTGGGGTATTGTTGGACTGACGCATTGCACTTACAGGTACAGTATCTTCTCACAGCAACCAGTTTAGTCACGTCAAAGCAAATCTTTGAATACAATTCAGTAAAGTTTAACAGCCTCACAAAGTACATATTTAAAGATGATCACGGTTGAACTGCCCACTCTCTTCAGCTGAACAGTAAAACAGTTATAAATGAGGTTTTATACATTTGGATTTGATTCGGTGTACTTCATGAACTTCATGAACCACCAGCAGAATCTGCATTCAGGACATGAGCTAAAAAGCGTGTAACAGGCTTTTTCTTTCAACATTTCAACAAACCTATAATCCAAAGTGAAAGCAGACAGTTGCATCTCGACAGCCTGGCTCATGCGAAATTTGAAAATAATGACAAAAAAGAAATCTGCCTCCATGCTACAATGGGTTTACAGAAATATCTATAATTTAAAACACTTAAAGTCCATTCACACCAAGAACATAACAATAATGCAACAGAAATGTTTTGTGAACAAAGCACATGCGACGTCTTCATAATGGACTTTGAGAAGCTGCTCCTCCTTAACTGTGTCAGGGCATGAAAGAGTTGGATGAATCTTCTACTTCGATATACAAACCTTTGTCTTTCAAAGCCTTAATTTTGTCTGTACTTTCCATATAAATTGTCATCAAAACGGGGTCTGGTACCCCTCCCAATCGCACATATTTCCACCGGTACAAAATGTACCACACCAATGGGGGGGGTTATCTGACGACTCATGCAAAAGCATCCAGGAGCCACTACTCAAAACAACCAAAATGGTTACAGAATTGTTAATAACACCTAAGAGCAAAATGTTTTTACTGCAAAATGAGAGATAGTCATCCGTCGGTTTTCGTACTCCACTATAAAACCTTTTGGATGTTGTTGATGTTAGTCTGGTTGTTCCCTTGTTCACATCAATTGTTTCATTTCTTGTATTGGTTGCATGCCTATCCACTGACTTCCAGAGCCAGTTTTTACTGCGTCTGTTGATAGTGACTCCTGGAAATACAAATTAAATCCAGAGAAACCAAACTAATTTGTCTCAAAACAGAAAAGAATTGACCCTTGGTCAAGCCCCGCCCCTGTTGCTAGGTCGGACAAAACTGTCATCTTTCCCGTCCACTCCCATTGTAAAAACAGGGTTTTACGTCACTTTATTTCTAATTAATGTACCAAAGAACAGCAACTAGATATACAAAAAAAGGAACACTTCGGGTACTGTGTAGTGACTTTAAAAAAACACAGGTTTTCGGTGAAAAGGAGATCTTTTGATCAGTTTAGCTGATGCATGGTGGAAGGGTTGAACTGCGAGTACGGCCGTCCACATCACTTTATCCAAAGCAGACATTTTTCATAAGTTACCGTTGGTTTTGGGAAAGGAGTGAAATGTATTCCTCTGATTCTCTCTGGGTCACTTTTGTGTCACAAGTGCCCCGAGCACACCGCTTAACCATTTTAAGATAAATTAATAAACGTGTTCGTAGTTGTAGCCTGCTGGCGAGCCGACTTTGTTTTGGAAGTACGGATCGGGTTTCTGCCAATTTGGGGATAAAAATACTCTGCACCCTCACTACACTGTATGCAGTGTGCTCCAAAGTGTTCCTTTTACTAATACAAAGTTTAAAAAAGATAATCCAGTGATTTAAATTTGGATACAAGGCAAGTAGAAACTACTCTTTTTCCATTGATCTGAATGAGAAAGACGGTTATTTTGTCCAATCGTATATTCTGCCCCGGATGTAGCGATAGAGAATGATTTTTTTGATTGGTCGGTCAGAGACCAATCAGAAGGCTGTCAAAGGGTCAATTAGGATGACTGGCCAAGCAAGTCAGAGTCTACCAGTTTCATGTCAAAAGCTCCTAGAAGCTATGTCTTATGAAATTATCTGAATCCATATTGCCTTTAAAAGTTTTTTTTCTTGCCAGGTACATTTAATAATGTCCCATACATTCCCCCGAACTCTAATAATGAGAAATAGGATTTTAATGTCATAAAATGCCATGCCAATACCTACAAATGCTGACAAATGGCACATAAAGATGTATCTATAGTGGTATGCTAATTCAGCTTTTCCAGCTCATAAACAGGCCATGCCAAAGATAGACACTAACTCGCACTTCTACAAATTTTGCTCTAAGCAGATTTTCAAAAAGATTACCCAACTACTACAGCTCACATTACAGGAGAAGAAGAAGAGGAAGACTTAGAAGGAAAAAAACGGTTTAAATATGCAGAATGGACCCTTTGAAGCTCCATCTGCAGTTTAATCAGTTAATATTTAAAGCAGGAATATTCTTTATATAAGACGTTTGCTTGATGGGCTGCAGAACTTAGAAATGAAGACTGGATGGTATCTACTCTGGAAGAAAATAATCTGTGATACCATTTATCATTGGGATTCAGAGGGCTGCACAGCCTGCAATAACTTGTCAGACAATTAATGCAGCTACGCTTACAACATTTACAGAGCCCCCCCCACACTCAGCCCGGGGATTCAAAATCATCATTAGGTCCTGCTGTACAGGACGTTCTCTCCTTGTTTATTAAACCTCATTGCTCGTCATTATCTCGGAAGCTTGTTATCAGACAGTGTCAAGTATTAGAGGTCTATTTAAATTCAGATTTTTTTCTAAACTAAGTGTTTACCAGTTAAAGTTCGACAAGGATTTGCTTGCATTGTTGCAGATTTTTTTTTTATAGCATGTTGTTTTGTTGAGTTTGTTGATCGCTCTCGAATCTCCTCAGAATGGAAACATAATGAATGGACAAAAAAAAAGAAAATAAACTATCAGCAACAAATAAAAGTGTGATTTTAAGCAAAACCAACACACGCAGACACATTTGTGATACATCAGCATACAAGTTGACCATGACCAATTCAGCTGTGAGACATCAGACACAAAAAAGCTGCAAAAGTTGCAAGGCAGTACATCACTGGAGCGTGAAGACTTCTCACCACATAGAGGTGAAAAGAAAACCTTTTCTTGTGACTATTGTAACACCCCAGTAGCTGTTTGATCCAAATGTGAGGGCAAACGTGACTGAATGAAAATCTGCAGCCACAAAACCGCGGGGTGACTAAACCACGCAGTCACACAAAGAGCAAACAGAAAACAGTTAAACCAATCATCCCACACCAAATTCAATAAATGTCAGTGCTCAAAATAAAACAAATCTGTGGAGAATTTATGCAGAGCGCATTAAGCCGTTTTACATTCTCAGTCTCCGTCAAACACAGATGTTGGGCCGAGTGATGCTGGGTGGGGGTGGGGGGGGGGGCACTTGTTCCTCTTCCTTTCAGAGCAGCACGTCAAGAGGCCGAGTCGTCCACTTCATTTCATTCGAGGCATCTTTCCAGATTTGAGGGCTTCTCAGCATGGATATTTAATGCACTTTAAGGTTTTGCAAGATATTATACACGCAAAGACGATCGAATTACATGGGTTACTTTTCCCACTTTCAAGATAAATCGACGTTTGTCAGACAACAGATGGAAAATTATGGAAACCAAATGAGGTCTGTTATGTTTTTTTTTTGTTGCTTGTTTTTTTTAAATCCCATTGTGTGTGCAAATCCTCTGAGATATGAAGAGAGTGACACAAAATTAGGGATGGCTCTTCTGTATAATTTATTCGCAGCCAAAATCCAAATGAAAAGCCCTCTGATCAATAAATGAAAAAGTATCTTATACAAAGCATTTCTACTTGCCTCACATTTTTTTTTTTGGCCCCCTTTTTTCCAAGATCAAAACCCCATATTCACAGAATAGGCGCCAGATGGTAATTGCTCCAAATAAGAATGACATGTTTCTCAATAAAGATGGGTACCTTGCAGCAAAAATAGTTCAATATGTGAGCTCTTCTGCCAGACTGAACTGGTTTCATTGGCAGCCACCGCTGCCTGTCATCTTCTGTCAGATGCAGGGAGACACAAAATTACTGGAGCACTCAAATCAACATGTGAGAAAATGGGCCAGTGCTCAAGCATGACACCATTTGCAATTTGCATATGCTGAATGAGGATAAAATAATACATTAGCGAGATGCTAACTCCAGTCACAGATTTAAGTATCACACATTCAATTTCACTCTGACTGAATATGCTCCAAAAACACATGAATCAACATGTTCCTCTTAATATCAAGAAATATTGTGCAGGTTCAGCATAATGGACAAAAATCAAATCACATTTCTGCACTGATATCCCACTATTCCCTTAACGCAATATCTGCCTTGGCCTCTTTGGCTTCAAAGTGGGATGATCAATGTCCAAAATTAAACGGCGATTTCTCGGCTCGTAATGAAAATGGACCACTAATAGATATTTTTCCTCAGTGGAATCCGCAGCTCAGCATGCAATTACCTGGAGTGTCTACCAGACGTCTCAGTATCATATTTAGTGTGTTTAGGCGCCCAGGGATAGGCTGCTACTTATCCAGATTTGTAAGAAAACATTTGACTAAAAAATACAAAATGGTTTCAATTCAAACATTTACAGGTTTTTTCCTTTACAGAGAAATACCACTCAATAAAAATATACAGAATATCTTAAAAAGGCAATATTACCCATTGCTTTAAAACCGATCTCATTCAGCAAGACATTTATTTTTTTCCTTTGGAGGAAAGCTATCAGTTCTTTTGTCAGGAAGAACCGCGCAGGGGGACTTTTGAAAAACCTCCTATTATAATTTGGCTGCCCTCAATGAAGTGTCCGAGGAGGTGAATTTCATGCAAAAAGAAAAAAAAATGTTAATTTGCTCTCATTTCCTTGGTTCTCCTTTCCACACTTTTCCCAGCTCATTTTCAGTGCGGCTGCACTTGAATTTGACCTTAAAAAAAAAAAAAAAAAAAAGGAAAGAATGGGACAAAGCGCCGTGTCATTTGTGGCTCCAGGGCCCGGAGTGTGTAAGGTTAGTGGTTTGCCATTATTGCAATATGGGAGTTGCATATATTTCATCATGAATTCAGTGGTATTCCTCTTTGACACAGATGGAAAACTGCAAGGCTGAGTGAACCCAGACTCAGCCTTGGGTTGTAGTCAAGATCATTCCCACTAAATGTCAATGACGCTTCATGTTCAGTGACAAGGCTTAACACTGTCCCAAGGACTCAAATGACAGAAAGAGATGGTTTTCTGAAAGGGACACATTTGAAAGTGCTGTCACTGTTTGTTATTAAAAGTAGGGTAAGAGATTTCTGCATGACATTTTTTTTTTACATTCTTTTTACTCATGTGATGCGCTGTTAGCGAATGGTGAAGAGATATTTACTGAATGTGACAACAGGTATTCTGTGTTACAGATTGCAAATAATCCCTTACCCTACCTTTAAAGCCATTGTATGTAGCAATACCACGTCGGACCCAAAGGGGGCATAGTAATCTGCTGTGTTGACAAAACAGCCACTGACAATACTGTGATAATGAGTGGAGATGATCCGACATGTCTTACAATACCAATTTACTCCAATAAAGAGGTACTTTGTTATGTGTTATGTCACAGGCTGATGTATAGGCTACATTACAAATCACACACTTGGGCAAATAAACTTACTTTTTAATTTTTCTTTTTTTTTTTTTGCACATAAGTGTGTTCACACAAACCACTACACTGCAATATTCAAGATGGCACACTCAAAAAGGTCTGAAAAGTGAGGAAGGAGCTTTGGACACTTCATACCATCAATAGTTAGACTCTTGTCCACATAGCAGACACTCATTTAAGACGTTAAGATGTTTTCAGTCCTTCTTTGTTGATAAAGATGATATAGAAAAGTTTGACATTGTTGCCTTCGAGCACAATGGCATTTTTACATTTGGACAGCACTCATTCATACACTGCGTGCATTTGTACGATATTTGGAGCATCGCCATGAACTTTCTTTTGATATGCTGCCGCCATGTGGTCAGAAGTGGTATTGCTACATAGCATGGCTTTAGAAGCACTGACATAAATGATGCATATAAAATCTTGTCAAAACATGACTCACCAATAGTCACTTAGAAACAACAGATTCACAAGTAAATATTTCAGAAATGGTCTTCAAACACTAAGCAGTCTTGAAGTAATACTTTAACCCCGGAATTTGATGTTTAAATGTTTTCAATAGATATTTTTAAGAAATAAAAAAAAAATTAACTGGGAATCTATGTATTTATCAATTTGCAAAACCACTACTTCCAGAAAAATAAAGAAATAAGGGGTTTTTACCAGCTTTTACTAAGGCCATAATGTACAATCTACAGCACTTTACTTGGATTTCGAAAAAAAAAAACAAATGTTGCAAAATTGAAACTTTTTATTTCCAAAAAGCAACAGATTACACAGTTAACTTTCAGCAAATGCAATCCTAACTGAAGTTGTACTCACATTCGGGACTTCAAAATGAAAGACTCACATACTTACACACGATCTATCTATAATATACAAAAATGAATGCATAATAAATATTAAAATGGCCACAAGAGAGAAAAAAGTAAGTCATTGAAAACAATCAGTAGAGAGCAAATGTAGGGAAAGTAGAAACAAGACGGTGTGCCTTAAATGTCCTTTTTTGTTTCTTTTTTTTTTTTTTTTTTTTTTACTTTTACATTTTTTACAAATTGTGCAAGATTTCATACTAAGGCTCTGGTCTTGAAGTGACTGTTGTCTGATCCACACTCATTTGCACTGTATCACACACACACGCACGCGCACACACACACACACACACACACACACACACACACACACACGCATCCACTGAAACACACACCTACACTCTCCCTGTGCTCTGGGCACTCTGTGGGGTGTAGCAAACCATTGCAGAAACAGAAAAAATACAAAAAAGATTGGGCTGCTCAGTGTTATGGCCTGTGATGCTCATGGGAGTGGAACAGCTTTTAAAAATGGACATGCACTTCACGCTGATGTGACAAAGAGAAAATATCCCCCTTGAAACGTAAGAAAAAAAATCCAACTTTTTAGGAGTGAATAAAAATAAAACAACCAATAAACATAACAATATCATAACCATTAAGGCAAGAACACCCGGAATGGTATCAGCAATACTGTAACAATATGATCATGTTCAGGTACATGGATATGATGAAACATTTAACTACTTCTTCAATGTCTTTTTTAAGCACAAGGTTGTTTTTAAAATCGACTTTTTTTTTTCAAATCCATACATCACTTTTGTCTTTTTTTCCCCTCTTTTTTTTGTAAAACGTGTTAAGAAAGTAACAATGCCAGACACCAGGGACATGTGGATAGTAAAACTACAAGAAATAATTTCTAGTTTTAAGTTGCAACTTCAAAACCACACATTGTAAACCCCCCCTTCCTCCCCCATCATCAACCCCTCACCCAGGAAATGGGAAAAAAAAAGAAATATCACTTACATTAAAACCATTTCATCCTCTTGTGAAGGTGGTATCCCAATAGTCACCGAGTTTTGCTTTACTTACAGCGGTTCTGTAGTCTGTTGCAAATTAAAGCATTCAGTGTTTAGTTTAGTTTGGGGGGGGGGGGGGGGCTGAAAGAAAAGTTGTCCTTGCAATGCAGCTGGCAACCTTCGATCAAAAACAAACAAAGAAAAAAAAGCATCTTTACATCTTCTTTTTAGTGCAACTCTTAAAATGTAAAACATTTCCAGTGATTCCTTGAGAGGTATCGTTTCTTTGTTCATTTTTTTTTCTTTTTTTTCCTTTTTTTATGTAGTTAACACATCACAGAGTAACGCATCTTCAAAATATCCAAAGCAAGAGGTTTTTCTTTTAATTGTTTTGTCCTTTTTTTTTTTTCTTTTAACTTTTTGCTTCTCTGCATTGGCATGGCCTTCCACAATATATGTTTACTAGAACATAAACACAGGAGGGGATCCACGCCTCCTGCATATTCCCATTCCCTTCAGCCTCCGTGTTTGATAGACTTTTTCATTTTCATGATTGGCAGTCCACCCTCCACTACTGAGCAGAAGGGCGCGGAGAAGGAGGAACCAGAGAAGGCTGGAGGATGAAGAGAGAGGAGACAGAAAGAGACAGTGCGCTGTACAACGGGAACAAGCCCCGATCAAGATCAATCAGGGTAATAGAGACAAAGATGAGGGGGAAAAAAAACACAGTAAAACCATCATATAACGCAGTAGGGTTCCCTTGGTAACCTGGATTTTCTGCAGTAGAGGAGTGTAGTGCTGAAGCAGCGCCGAAGCTCCCTGTTGGAGAAGATGCAGATAAAAGGGTTGACCCCAGCCTGGGCAAAGCTCATCCACACGGCTGCTGTCAGGTAGCCTCCAGGGACCACGGGGCCCCTCGCAAACACCCGCCAGTAGCAGGCCACCAGGTACGGGCCCCACAGAGCCAGGAAGAAAAACGTCATGATGTAGAACATCCTACTAATCCTCTTCTCCGTTTTGAATTCATCCAATACAAGTAGACGCCGGCGGCCCGCTGCATTGCTGTTCTGTCGGATGCCCAGCAAAGTAGGCGGGGTGGGGCCTCGACCGAACCCGGCCAGCCAGTTGGCCGCCGCCTGTCCACTAGCGCCGGGCCCGTGGAAGGTCCAGTTCTGGCTAACGGCAGGCACGAACTGGACAGGCTTCATCTTTCGGCGGTCGTGGACGAAGAAGATGAGTTTGAGGTAAACCAGCTGCGTGGCCAGGAGGATGAGCGCCAGCAGTAGCATGAAACCCAGTGAATCATTCGCCCTGAAGGATCGGTGCTGAAACGTGCACTGGTCCTCCTCCCGGATGAAAGAGTACGTCCCTACGTCGAGCACCGGCGGGAACGCCATAGCCACCGACAACGTCCACACCATGCAGATGACCGCGAGACAGGTCCAGAAAGTCAGCCTCTTGGTGTAGAAACGGTGATGAGCAATGGCCAGGTAGCGGGTGACGCTGACACAGAACAGCATGAATGCTGTGTGGAAACAGGAAAGCACACCCAGGAAGGCAATCACTTTGCAGGTCAGCGTCCCGTAGGTCCAGGCAGATCCATTCTTTACTGAGGTGAAGACAAAGGGGAAGCAGATGGCAGAGCGCAGGATGTCAGAGGCGCACAGATCCAACAGAAAATAATAGGGCGCTCGGTGCAGACTCTTGTCTTTGACCAGCAAGATGGAGATCAGGAGGTTCCCTACCACACCGACTCCGATGATGAAACCCAGAGAGGTCAGTTTGAGGAACGTGGCAAGAGGAGAGACATTCTGCAAGATGGTGTGGTCCCCTGCATGGCTATAGTTCGCCATAGATGGAGGAGGGATCATAAAGATAGCGGAATAGCTTCAGCCAAGTATCATGATCTAGAGGTGGCAGGGGTAGACGTTAGATCCATTTGGCGGTGTGCTTTGAAGAGGTTTCCAGGCATATAGGCAACCTCTCCTCTAAGGCATCCTTTGTTCCTTTGTCTCATCACACCTATAAGAAATCCCTGAAAAATATCATCCATCCGTCAGCATTCAGTCCTAAACAACAGCTGCATTGTTTTCAACTGCACAGTCTAGAAGGTGATAAGCACTTATTCCCCTCCTGGCTGTCAATTAATTAATTAATTATTTCGTTATACATTTAAACATTTGGAGTGGATCAAGGTAGAGCTCTGCCTCAGCCTGAACACTATTTTTTCCCCAGATAAGCACAGCGATGGAGCAAGATCAGACTAAAACACCCAGAATTTCCTTTCATGTTGACTCGGAATCACCAGAACCAGGAATTTAAAAAAAAAAGCACCGAGATGGCTACAGCGCAGTCCAGCCTTCATTAACAAACGACGCAGCTTGACGCGTCGAGAAGAACCGAGTTCCACAATAGACACAGCTTAGGATGTTGGGCTTTTTTTTTTTTCTTCCTTTCTTTACAGGGAAGGGTGGGGGTCATTTTCATCTCATAGTGGAACATAAATACAAATACAGAGAGAAAATAAGCTCCTCTTGATCACACCCTACACCCTGCAGAACAGAGAAACGCTCTCTTAAATCAGTGGGCGCCTCGGATGCTCCCGTCTCCCTTTATGCATTGTATCAAATCAACGGAGGGTGCATATGAAACAAAGCATCCGCTTTTTGTGTCTGATTAAAGGTTAACTGGATTATGGTGTTCTCATTAGGACGTCTATTGAGCCAGCCTCCATTTTCCACGTCATCTTACATATTACTAATTACAGACAGTTAAGAGGACATAATAGGCTTGCTGGCTTCACGAACAGCGTTTTTTGGCATCATTTGGCTTATTTGATGCGCGGGGGATGATTATCATCAGGGTAGATAAGAAGAGAAGGATGGTGGACAATGACAATAACAAATCTTTTTTTTTCCTTGTTTATATTTTTAAAGAGTTACACTGCTCATGGTGATATTTGAAATCATAAATAAAGCGGTGTCTACTTACGCGTTTTAATGCGTCCTCGTTGTATTACGCGCTTTTAAATCCGATAGATTTCAGTTAAAATTATACAGTAATGTTTTTTCTTAAAAAAACAAAATAGCAGTCTCTGCATCCCAGTAGGCTGGATGAAGCAGAACCCTGTAGCGGATCCGCACGTCCATTTGACTAGAATAATTTCCAAGTCTCCGCTATGGATTGCCCAGAATCTGCTGCCGCCACAAGACAAGGCCAAAAAAACAGAGAGAAGCAGAGTGACAGCCGATCACAAGATCAATCAAAACCCTACCTGTTGATAATCCAATTTCGTGTCTCTCCCGTCGGTTATTTACATGGCACAAGTCGGCTTTTTGCTGTTTTAAAAAGCCCGATTTGGTGCCTGCCCCCTTTTTTCCTCAACGGTGAATATCCTACAGTAAACGGAGCGCACTGCGCATGCGCCCTGCATCCCTATTTGTGATCCAAGACGCGTCTTGTCTCTTGTTGCAGCAGCAGCAGCAGCAGCAGCAACTCTGTCTCTCCCTGATGGTAACATCTGCTCAACAGGGCCACTGCTGGCCGGTAACGCGTTACTACAGTACACAGTACTACTGCTTCCGATATCCTAATGTAACAGATTACTAGAATACTATTAAATTGACACATAGTTCATCATTTTTTGAACAATGACAAAGGTTTTATGATGTTGCCTTTATACTCTGTCTTGATTTTTTTATTCATGGTGTATAGAGATTCCCTTATAATTAAAGAGGAATAACAGCCTTTAGGAATAACAGCCAGTTTAAGTGAAGTACTTTCATTTTCAAAGCCTCAAAATTATGTGGTCAATCAGCCAAGAACAACTTAGTGTTATTGTCAAAATCTACAATAAAGAGGCACCCTGGTGAATTTAAATATTGAGGGTTTACAACAAGGTTGCGGACCACTTTTAATATTCTAGAGCAGGAAACCCAGTTCAGACTTAACCAGAAAACATTTAAAAAACTGTTTATTTGGTCAAATAAACTAACATCAGAATGATGGGAAGAAAAAAAGTATGAAGACACAAATAGATAGTTTATGCCCCAAAGCATATACATCATATGTTGAACATGGTGCAGGCAGTATGGGCATATATGAAGGAAATGCACTGCTGGCAGAAGACGTAAGGACATTTCTGGGATGAAAAGGACTTGTCTCTGTTCAGATTCAGAAGAATGCTCCAAGACTGACAGGCACTTCAGCATGCAGATAGATAATAACCCTAAATATACTTCTAAGAGGAACTCAAGATATGTTGAAAAGAAACTGAATAATCTTCAATTGCCTGCATTTAGCCCAAAAGAGCACATATTATAGGTGCTTAAGTAGGAAAGACTCTCTTGGAGGAAGTTGACAGTGAAGGCATCATGAAGCATTTCCTGGGACAAACCTCAAAATTAAGTGACATTGGTCACATTTCTAATCACAAAAACCCCATCAAACCCTTCTTGACCTGAATGTAGATATCCATGTTTTATTTCATTTCATTTTTAAGTTGTTCTAAGATGTTTGAAAAATAATTTGTGTTTATCTAAAAGATTATCAATGGATTAATTAGCTAGAGAAAACCTTGGAAAGACTTAGTTTATGCCAATCACCTCAAACTCAGGCCCTCACAAAGCAACAAAATGAGGGTTTCAAACCAGCCGCTTGGCCCACATCAAGGTGGAATGATTCCTTATGTATTGTAGGTGATATACATAATTGACAAGCACTTTGCACGCCGCTGCTCATTCTGCTTGGTCGGCATGATAAATTCATGGGATTTGATTTCTCAGCCATGTATGGGGAGCTGTGTCACAAGCAGTGTCAACTGCGAACAATACGGCCACATGAACACAGGTGCCCACACTTGAATGCTGCAACCATAAAAAAGAAGAAAAAACGTCAGTAAGAACGCAGGTTTGTATCTACAGGTGCTCTGAACATAAATTAGTTATCCTCATACATGTGAGAAATGCATGCTGGTAACTGATACATCTTTCACGTAGTTGGGAATATCATGAACCGCTGCAGATTTTTATTTTTTATGATATAAGAAAAGCCGGCTGCATGAGAGTTGACATTCCAGCTCTTTTTCGTTCCTTTAAAATAACCAAGATAGATTTTCTAAAATAGCGTTTAGGGTTTGGAGGAGATTCATCGTCTCTAAAAGGAATTCATAGAGAAAGCTAACTGAAACCTATAAAGTGCATGCTTGTAAAAATGCCCCTGAATTGCTCCCAGTGGTAATTTTAAAGAGTAATCCTGGTTTTATTTCTAAAAGGTTCTACAACTGTGCAAAGTAACATTGTAAACTGTGTTATTCTGTCAATAACAGGCGAAAGACTCACAACAGTTATTTAAGTGTCAGTATGCCAGCCATAATCATTCACTTAATGAGAATTATCCTTCCTAAAACTGTTCTGGTACCCCTCCCATTCCCAGCGGTACAGAACGTACCAGAGTATCACAATGGACCGGGGGTGGGGCTCTAAGCACCCAGAGTCATCACACAGAGTCATCCAAGATAGTTGCTAATAACATCTTGGATCAACAAGTTTTCACCAGCCTTCCAACTCCGCTGCACAGTATTTTGTTGATACTTGTCTGGTTCTCACTTTGCCTTTTTCCCATGCTTCATTTCTCAGACCGGTTCTGTCTATCCAACAGCATCCAGAGCCCGTTTCTTCTGCATTCGTTGGAACTGCCCCCTGGAAGTCAAAGTCAAATCCAAAGGAACCAGACTAATTCAGTGGCTTGCCGCGTTCAAGGTCCCTATATGGGCCAAAAATGAATGTTTTCTGTACATGTGGAAAATAGCGAAAACAAAAAAATAACATGGGCAAATAGAGTATATTGTTGAAATTTAACTGCACATGTTTCCTCTTGGAAAGAAAACTCTTCCTTTGCTAAACAAGCAGATTTTGAGTTCAGTTCGGGTGGGGTATGAGTAGTTGTGTAGTTGTGCAACAGTAAATTCATAGAGGAAGACAGTCACCTCTCAGTTAGGAGCTACATTATATTACAATAAAGCATTGAAGGGGACATATGAAAGAAAAAACATGAGTGTCTTAACTTAAAAGACCCCCATATCAATAACAGCATCATAACACAACTGTGTCACTTAATTTTGAACAGTATGTTGTTCAGTAAGCTATTCAGAGCTGTAAGGAACTGTGACATCACAGAACCAGCTCAGTGACATATCCAGGATCCTCTTCTTCATCTGTGCTCAACATCAACATCATGTCACATTTGATATACATTGCAAGTGGCTAGCACAAAGCTTTAGCACAGATTTAAACAGGTGTGCTCACTGTGGCGGACTCAAAATGATGAACTGACTCCGCCTACTAAAACCTACTGTTATGAACAGAGATTCAATGTATGGCTTTAAAAGGTGCTTTTGTACTAAATTTGTATGTTTTTCTAAATTAAAGCATGTCACAGACATTCATAAGGAAACTGCTTCAGTACATGGGGGGAGGTAAAAATATGTCCCCTTTAACTATGACAACATAATGTAACTAAAAATCCCGAACTTTATCAAATGCACCATACAAACATTTCCCGCTTGTCTTTCTATTGCAAAGCACCCAAAATAAATTCTGTCTTGGTTTTTAGTAGTGAAACAAAATAAAAAAGTTAGTTTTAACATTTTTCTTGCCATTTTACATGGTGACTGATCATGAATATAACCATTTGCACTTAAGTATGCAGTCAGATCTTTGGTAAGTTTCCTTCTTTTTCAAACCTCAGAGGAGCAGGATGGCATGTCTGTTAGAACAATCAAATATAACGAGTACAAGCGGAAAGAGCATCAAATGAATCAATTTATTCTTAACAAATTTATAGTCACATTTTTTCCAGCTACACACCTGGATATTGTGCTTTGACATTACAATGACGTGTTGAAAGCGCACATCAGATCAGAGTGATCTCTTAAAGCAAGAAAAATATGCAAATTATGCAGTACAGGCATTTCTGGAGCTGAGCAGTCTTTTATTTGGAAGGCATCAGTGTTTGGTCCACAATTTGGGCGTGCAGCAGAGAAAAACATACAGTACAGTAGTTCATGTTGGTCCACTTCCTGCTTTTGAATTATGGTTCCGCGTTAAATCGACGCAGAGCTTACGCCGTAAGGTACGCGGTGAGCGCAACGTACGGTGTGCGTCGCCGCGTACCCTACGGCGTAGGTCTGCGTTGGTGTAACGCGGAACCATAAATCAGCCTTAAGCCTCCGCCGACGGGATCAGCGAGGAGAAAACCAGCCACACGGTCACTGCAAAGCTTGGAAGTTGAAGTTTGGAGCCATGATGTTGAGCTTTTCCGCTGGTGCTGATCAGTTTCGGGGAAGCTGGAGCGCCTGCGCTCAAAAGTCAGATGACAGGACAGCTGCTGGGCGGCCGGACTTCCTGCTGCCATCAGCCAATAGCACCGCAGATCCGGATTTTTTTTTCCTTCCATCAGAAGCTGGAGTTTTATGTAGTTTTATCCATCTCTCATATTTTTCTCTATATAGATAACTTGAAGCCAAATGTATCTGACATAATAAATATAATTATTCTCATGAGTAAATATCATATTCATTGTAGTAAGTGGAGGAATAGCAAACCCCCCTTTGATTGGTTTTTAAATTATTTTAAATGATTCTTCTTATCCCTAAGAAAAATAGACTCCAACAAAATGGCTAAAAAGATTTAGCTCTTTTGATGCATGCCTCAGTCCTTGCTCCTCTTTTTGGCACTTTTGTTGGCCTGATTTTAAATACTGTGATACTTTTATAGTTTGCATTTTATAAAAAACCCCTGTTTGTCTTTTATTTCAATATATAGTTAATAGTTTTTCTATATAGCTCTATATTTGACAGCATCTCATATTATGTCTACTAAGTATACTATCATCCTTACGAGAAGATGTTTAATTACTGTTCTATGTTGTTTTATTGTGTTCAATAAAGAAGAAGAATAAAAAAAAACTCTCCCCCCCCAAAAAAAGAAGCCGTTTTATCCTGTGTTTTTTATTTATTTATTTTTTATGTTAAAAAAATAGGCACCGCAGGATTTATGCTTTTTCAAATTTGTGACATTTCTCACCTTAATAGTGACAATCAGACTGAAAGGCAGCCAGTGCCCTTCAGGCACTACTATGAACAAAACGTTGCATTAGTCAGGCTCATCAACAGCTCTTGTGTTTACACATGAGCTATTATTGTATGCTGTATGACACACTTGTTGTTCAAGGTAAAAATAAATAAATAATAGTGATAATAATATTTTTTCCATAGAAAAATGATAAACCTCTTAACGACTACATGGTTTATGAGCTTATCATCTCCCAATAGATGGGTTTTATCCAACATGGTCCCAGAGGTGCAGAGCTCATCCCGGTTTGTTGTGCAGAGTCAAGATGACAGCACAAATATGATGAGATGGGTAAGTTTACTAGGTGCTCAGAAAAAAAATCTGAAAATGATTCAACATTCTGATTGAATCACATCCCTTTGCTAAGAGCCAAAGAGGATTATGGATCCAGTGGGTGAAAAAAAGATCATGAACTTGGTCACAGGACCCTCAATGACATTGGAAGTCTGCAGTGGACACCTTGTGGCTAAAATGCAGGGTCATGAGACATTATCTCTTGTAACTAAACAAAGCATTGGCTAATTATATGTATTTAGGGACTGGTATGTTTAAAGATATTCCTCTATACAATCACAAATCAGAAAAAAGTTGAAACAATACTGTAAATAATTTATATTCTTAAGTTTTTCCAGATGGTATAAACTGAGGATATTTTTTCCTTTTTTTTGTTATTAATTTAATTTCAGTTGGTTATGGGTCAAACATCAAGATTTGCATTTCAGGTCTGCATCACACTCCACAGATGCTCGGAAGAAGATTAAAGAAAAAGTAATGTATTTGGTTTAATGCTGTCTGCAAAGGAATGCGAGGAATGTGAAAAGCAGGAATGACTGTTTTTTGTTTTGTTTGTTTATCATTCAATTTTATTTTCTATATCATCATGTTTTTTTCTGATTTGGGGTTGTGTAAACACTGGCCCACTTAAAGTTTGTGTAGGTGGTCATTTAATTAAGACATATTCCTTTTTTTAAATTTATTTTTAACATCTCAATCCAAAAATGTAAAAAGTGTCCTGAGATTAGTATAAAAAAAAACAAAAAAAAAAACATTTTTCATTTGTTGAGGCTATTGCACTGTAAATAATAATAATAATTAAAACAGCCTAAACAGTTTTCCTCTGGCTGGCAGAAATGATTGACCAGGTGCACTCCACTCATGCATTCTCAGTGTGAGTGTCTGGTGTTGCAGGTAAGCAGGCGGAGTGAACAAGCTCGATAGCAGAAAATTGATCAAAAACCGGTTTCATTTAAAAAAAAAAAAATAAAAAATGTGCAAGAGCCAGCTGCAGGCAAGAAAGAAAGCTGGATGCTTAAAGAAGTGAAATGAGAGTTGTTTCCTCGATGGCAACTGTTGAGGGAACAGAAGGGATGGAAGAGTGATGGCATACTGGCTGCATTTCTGTTGGACAGGTAAGCAGAAGGAAAGCAGGCAGTTGGAAGCTATGAGGTGAAAACCAGTGAGTGAGAAAGGTTGGCTATGTCATGGGCAGCTTTCATTAAAAACCTTTTTTTAAGTGCTTATTTTCCCTTTATTTTCACCTGTTCAACCTTTAATGATAAATTCACAGCAATTACTCACCGTTTTTTTACAACACAAAACCAACTTGAAAAGAAAACAACAGGAAAGATCACTGAGAAACATTTACAGTCCACATCTTCTAGATGCCTATATTCAGACTTTGAATTAGTAAAAATAATTTTAGGCTTTATCTTCTTATTGAATCAATGAGACTTTACAAATTCTCAAGTTCATTACTGTGTCAGTGTCCATGAGGTTTTTGTGCTGAAATGTTGTTTTTGGTTTTTGACGAACTGATGATGCTGGTTATTAAGGTTAAAGAACTCAGCTAATCTGTCCATAGGACATTGCTTTAGAAGAGGCTTTAACCATTGGACAGTCTGACTTGAAGGTAAATCACCTGGAATGTCGGCTCCTGGGAAGATTGCTGACTATCTTGAGTATTTCCCTCTTGTGAATAATACTTTTCATTGTACAGCATTGAACTCTAGCATCAATTTCTCTAAAACCACTGCTTGTCTTTCCCTTTATGTCTCTTATGGCATTGTGTTAACACACACCTGAATACTCCAGACCAGTAAAGTGCCAAAACATCTACCATTATAGATGCTTCACATACCTGCTAATAATCGGTTCATCAAGAAATGATAATTAGTAACATATAGCTGCAATTTACCCCCTTAAATCCTATGGAAGCAGTAAGGGGGTACTAGTAGTAGTGCTCACGTGCACTTTTTGTTTTTGGCTTAAGTTTTGTTAAAAAAAATGTAGTAGTGCGAATTAACAGTCATCAGCTCATGATGATTGTTGCAAACAAGCTGTGATTTGTGGAAGGTTATTGTCAAAAATAAAATGAAGTATGATGCTAGGTTCACACTTCGGCCCATTTTTGTGTTGCAGACAAATTTTAGAGCTTACTGACAAATTCACCAAATTGGAGTTTGATCAGGAGTAGCAAGTATTTATGTGAGAATGGTTTAATAACATGGTTTGTGAGGCTTGCTGAAACTTCACAGGCTCGGCAGGGGAGTAAATGGCGAGTGAGGGCTCCAATACTGAAAGTACAAGAGACGAGATGAAACCGGAGCGAGGAACACAACGTACTGACGAAAGCCTTGTACAGTATTGTGTGAACACACAATGGGTCGAAAACTTCAAAATTGCAAGAAAAGTTTGCAGTTTGTGGAATATAATGATCCAACACAGACAAACGTGTTGTCTGAACGAAGCTTAACTTTGCTGCTGTCCCTCAGTACAAGCATGCCAGTATTTCACCTGATGATACACATTGTTTGGATTTAAAAACACTGCAGGGGTTTTGTATCTCTCTGCATGCCCTGGCTGTAATTAAAACAGGGAACGTCAAGCCAAACTAAAATACTGACCCTGCAACGATGACACACCTCTGTACCTGCCTGCTCTCAGAGAGCAGATGAATATCTGCTACCTGCCTTTGAAATTTTATGCTCCCTCACTCTCTCCTGCTGTCTTTTTGGCACACAGAGTCACACACATGCACAAGTTCTATCTAATCTGTGCGCCTGGCTTCGGCAGAGCACATGGCAATTACGAGCCCAATCAAAGGGATTCCTGATTAAAAACATACTTCCATTCATTCTTCCCTCGCTTCATCTTATTCAGGGTAGCAGGGAGAGCTGGAGTCGGCTCCCAGCTGTCATGGAGAAGATGCCAAGAACGTAAAGTAAATCATAAAGCCGGCTTTTTTTTTTCTTTTAACATTTTGAAGGGAAAAGTCAACTGCCCATTTTTAGCAGTACTGGTTTATAACAACTCTTTACTTGGCATTGTACAGTACATGTCAGAAATCATTAGAACAAACTAAGATAAAGCTGATATAAACAGTAACATTAGCTGCATTTCATTTGATGATATGTGAACATTGCAAAAACAGCTCCTAGAATTAAGACAATTTTTCCTAAATCTAGTGAAATTGTCTCATATTAAGCAGAAATTAGTGCTAATGGGGTAATAAACACTTTTTTTGACTTAAATTCTTAAAACTAAGAAAAATAATCTAGCCACACGACAAAAGTAAGACTTTACTTTCTTCTAAATGAGTTTTTTGCAGTGTGGCAGCCTTTGAAGTCAGGTTAGATGAAGTTACTCCGACACCAACTGCATTCCAGTTACTCGGAATTCGGAATATCCAGCTTCGACAAACGACAAACTCATGAAAGCTGGCCTTTGAGCCCACATGGCGGCTGGATTTAACTTTAGCGATTCTTTTTTTTTACATTTTGTGCATTGTAGCATTTCTAATTGCCATTGTACAAAAAATGGTGACAAAAAAATTGTAAAACAACTTTGTCATTTTCAGTAAACCATTTTATTCTGATTCTTATCAGCATTTCTGCAAGATTGCATCTTTTATTTGGAAACATGGTTATATTTTCAAGTCTAACATTTTTTACGTGCTGATGTTTGAAATAAACCTTCCATTCTCTCTCTGATTTCTACATTTGTAGATACCAGCACTTAGGCAGCACTTAACCTGGATTTCAGCTTTATTGATAACTGATCAATGGGATCATGAGAGAATATCCACATTGTTTTAAGCATTGTGTAATGAGCCAATAGACAGTGACATTAATCTTCCGAGTGTATGTGCTCTCCATTGTAATGCAGCGCTCAATGCTTGGACGAACAGTACGTTAAATTGTGCTCTCAGGAGGAGACTTAAAAGGAATCTGTTCAGGGTATAAACTATATACACGAGAGGAAACTATATATCCGAGACTTTAACTTAAATTAAATTCTCTTGTGCTTTTCTGATATTGCAGTTATGGTGTTACTTCCGTGATGTGTTACTGACTAAAGCAAATTATATTCATTCATTTGTCATTTCATTGCCTAATAACCAGCAGCTCTATACAGTGTATACTGTACATGTTATCTTCATTAACTGCCCGTCCTGTAGTCTCAGCACCTCACTGGAATTCAAATCACAACGCAGGAGTATAATACAGAGTGCTTAAACAACATAGTGCTCATGCTCTGCGGTGAAACTGCCGCTGTTGCTATGCAGAGCAGAAGTGGCAACAAATGTAATTACCTCTGCCAACGCTGTGATCGGTCCCTAAATCAGACGAGCTTCACATGAGACGCATTAAACACTCATGTCGCAGATTTTTGGCTGTCACGATCGAAGCCGAATAATTACATCGGTCAAAACAACCACAGATGATGTTCCATATATGCTGATTTTGTGCACATTTCCATTTCCTCCGCTTGAATTTACTGCTTTCCCTCTGGCTGCAGGAGACGTTTCTTCCCATCAGTCGGCTAAAGTTCCACTCGCTGCCAGGAAATATTGGCTTATCTGGCAAAGAAGGACTTTCTGTAAAAGTGTTCTAAACTTTTGCTATAATTTAGTGATCAAAAGATGCGTTGCCTTTAGTGTGACGTTCATACTATACTAATATTTGTACATCACTTGAACTGTCAGTTTTAGGTCATTTAAATTCCATGTTGAATCAGTTTGAATTGTATCTATTTTTACAGCTTTGCTGAGGTCATCTGTCCTCGGGATGTTTGAAACTGAAAAGCCAAGGCCCTTAACAGTCCATCCTTTTGAAAAAAATACTCAATAATTTCACACAGCTTCTCTGGAAAACTTCCATCTTTTTCAAACAACACAAAACATCTCTCCTTGAAGATTAATTATGTGACAAAACTGCTTCCTCTGAAAACACTGAAAGGGTGACCCTTCAAAGCAATTGCTGCTTTTGTCGTGGCACGGCGCCCCATCCATAATGAATTGTGCGTTGAGGGATATAACAAATGGATTATGCTTTGTCTTTTGTGTTTCTGCACGAGATTTTAAAGGTTTAAGAGGGGCTGAATAAAGCCCAGAAAAAGAAGAAAAAAACGAAACAATGGAAGAGCAGCTTGGTTCTGTGAACATAGCGCTGGACCAAATTGACTCAGAGGCTTGTTAGGAACGTGGGATGAACTGAAACCCATCACAAACTGGCAAAAAAAAAAGAAAAGACAAAATGACCTGGTGTAATTATGCATTCATATTGGAAGTTGAGCGGGAGTACGAGGGTGGATGCTTGACAGTCAGGCTTCTCTGTGTAACACTGACAGTTGATGTTCCGAAAGGGTAATGAATTCAGGCTTACATTGTTCCTTTGTTTTAGTAGACACTCAAAATTTGCTTCAAGACTTTCATCACAGTGAATATTTAATCATTTTTAAAAATCATACCACGGTAATGTCATTGTTACACAATACACGGGTGTACCCTTCTTTCCGAGTGCAGTGAAGTGATATTAGGGAGCAGCCAAACACGATCACTTTTGAAGAAAATGTAGAGTAGAACATCTACAGTAAGGAAACTTGGGTCCAGAGTTACAGTTTACAGGAGTTTTTAATTCATAGTGGAACATTTCAAGACTGGATTATTTGAATAAATCACAATGGTTTATTTACTATGGTCTGCACTTGCAGTTTAATGTCAGTTATGCTGTCATTGACTTAAGAAAAAAAAGCATTTCATGCTTGTGGCTGTGACAAACGCTCTGAACGTATTTAAAGTGTTGAAATAAGTAACTGTTACCTTAGACGCCACTGTAAGCTCAAATGTAGACATGTACAAGGTGTTCTTGTATTTCTATACAGAATAAACATGCAAACTCTACAGCACAAGACTTATCCAGGACTTCAAATAGTTACGTCACAAGGTGGGGATTGCATTGAAATTCTCCTGTAGACTACCGGGGTCATGTACGTTCATGGGAAGGACAGTTTCTGGCTATGATTCAGGATGTCACCGCCCCAGACGATGTCAAACGGTGCCAAAGCCAACATAGTGTCTAGACACTGCATTCATTTTAAAAGGGAATGTTTTTGGCAGGGCACCAATGAAGGAGTGATCAGCTTCTGCATCACACATTTTTGTTTCCATGATATCCTAGAGGAAATATGTATTTGATTGTGAGGACAAAACAAACATGACTTTAGCATTGCTTTTACAGCCATCCCAAACAGTAACCAGTTGTTCAAGTTTTTAATTAGGAGTTTAAAAAAAAGCATGAGCTGCAAAATAAAGTGGTTCCTGCAAATTCTTCTTATGCTTTAATGGACACACCATAACTTTTGTAGATGGTATCTCACTGAACACATTTTCACTGCCATTGTTTATAATAATGAAGAAATATGATGTTACCAAAGGGCCAGGAGGAAGTGATGCACCAGCAGGCTTTCAATCCCACGACTTTGTTCTTCTTGAATCATTATCATTTCCCGGGAATATTATTATGTCATGTTAATATAAGACATTTGACCGTGATGCTGGAGCCTTCATTGTGTTGTTACCTAAATGGTAATCGAATATATATGCCTATGTTCTTACCGGCATGGTATTAACCATTAATATGTGTGCAGACAAGAAAAAAAAAAAAAGGTTATCAAAGTGTTTAAAAGAGACTTTAGTTACAGCAAAGAGAGTTTCAAAGTCACTCAATGAATCGTCCCAGTAGCACATATGTGTTGGAGTCATTTCCCTTCCCTGAGTTTCTGAGCAAAATAAAGTAGCAAAAGGGAAGGATTGCCTGTCTCAGGTTATAATAGTGAAACATGGCAATATGTTTTAAAACAAGAATATTCAAACATGAAATGACCAGATATCATGTTTATAACAACCCATTTAAATGCAAACATCACTTGTAGATTACAATATGATAATGCTAATACCCTTTTAAATGTCGCATATACGATGATGAATCTCAAGTGTTTTCTTTTTTATATTTTGGATTTATTGCAGTTTGGTTTCAAATGGTTGCATCTATTAGCATTTACATCACTGATGAGTTTTTTTTCAAAGCAGAATATGGATGCTCATGGTAGAAATGGAAGATATTCAAGAGCTCATTTGCCCAACGCACAATAACGTGAGCAACAGCGGAGTTCATCACAGTTATTCCCGGCATGTGTGTGCATTTGTGTACATTAGAGATTGATAGCTCATCTCATTCCCTGTCTTGGTATAAATGTCACCTCCGATGCACAATCGCAATGATGAATGCATTTGTACGGGTTGGTTCTTCATCTGCAGTGTTCATTTCCATGGAGATGTTTGTCAAAGCAGAGGCATGCACATGAAGACGACCAGAATCCCATTTTAATGGACAGAATAATGTAGAATCATGGCAGTGGTACCATTGACTGATTGGTGGGGTGGAGAGCTGCATTTCTTATGATAGATTAAAAAGGGAAAAGCGTAATATTTTATAGAAAGCAGTTTATTGTTTGTTTGTTTTTCTTCTTTAAACCAAACCTTAAACATAAACAGATTTTACTTTATTTTTTTCATTTTTCTTACATCTAGAGCTCATGCTGGCACTTTCTCAATGTTTCAAGCCAACATGCTGAGCTTTGCTAATTGCCTGCTGGTTCTAGTCTAACATTGTGATCTTTGCATCTGAATCTTGTGAGGAGATGAGTGTGTTTGCCAGTAAATGTTCTGCTTATGTCTTACCGAAAGTCCGAATCAATTTTATTTGCAAGGTTGGTGCAAACAAAGGAGGAATTCGATCCAGCAGATGCTGTCCCTTCAAGGTCCAGTAAACAATAAAATAAAAATAAATGAATGAATAAAATGAAATAAAATCTACACCAATCAAAAAATATGTAGGCTACACTATATACAAGACAGAACCAATATTTACAGAAAGGCAAAGCAAGTTTATTTCTATAGCACAATTCTACAACAAAGTGATTCAAAGTGCTTTACAGACACATTAATACATCACATACTGTAAATAAAATGCATGGTTTAAAATTTAAACAGAAAGAGAGAAAAGAGAACAAAAGATAAAGTAAGTAGTTAAAATATGATCAAGTTTTGAAACTCAAGCTTAAAAGTAAAAGTGAAGATTTGGAACTTTGAAACAGATGCATCTTCAACCTGGACTTAAATAAACTGAGTGTTTCAGCTGATCTGAGGCTTTCTGGAAGTTTGTTCCAGACATGTGGAGGATAGGAGCTGAATGCAGCTTCTCCATGTCTGGTTCTGACACTGGGAACAGAAAAAAACAGATCCCAATGACCTGAAGGGTCTGGAAGGTTCATACTGGGCCAGGAGGTCACTGATGTGTTCTGGTCCTGGACCATTCAGAGCTTTATACACCAGCATCAGAACTTTAAAGTCCATCCTCTGACAGACAGGCAGCCAGTGTAAAGAGCTCAGAGCTGGACTGATGTGGTCCACTTTGTTGGTCTTAGTGAGGACTGGAGCAGCAGAGTTCTGGATGAGCTGCAGTTGTCTGACTGACTTTTTAGGTAAACCTGTAAAGATGCTGTTACAATACTCAAGCTACTAAAGATGAATGCATGGACTAGTGTTTCCAGGTTCTGCTGAGACATCAGATCTTTTAACCTCGATATATTCTCAAGGTGATAGTAGGCTGACTTGCCTTGATGTGTTTTTCCAAATTCACGTCTGATTCCATCACTACACCGGCCGGGTCTTTACATGTTCAATGTTAAAATTATGTAAAATTGTGCCAAAACTAACACTACATGCATTGTGAAGAGGTAAAGCACGTACAAAAGGATTAATCATTACATTTTAAGGTGGATATGAATCCCTTTCAGGAAAACCACAAAATAGGGCATTGGCCTATTTTCCAAGTACCTGTTTTATGTCAGCATTTAAAAAAGAAAAATATGGGAGAAATGACACTGAAGCAAAGAAGAAATGGGGAAAAAATAAACAAAAAACACAAATAAAAAGCCAACATTATTACATTATATTATATTACATTATACATTATCTGCCTCATAAAAATGTATGAGGCAGACTTTGTTGAAATGTCTTACCATCACCTTAAAGTTGTTGCCTTAAGAAAAGAATAGACTGGGTAAAAGTCAGTTGATTTGATCCTTTTATGAAGCTATAAAAGCTCAAGCAGCATTGGAAATAATTTAGTTCAGCTCTTGCAGTTACGATTTGCTGCAGTCGTGGGAGTTACGTGACTAAAAGTCATCTGAAGCAATTCTAACCTGAAAATTAGCTTTAATCACACAACTCAAAATATGTATTCAAAGCACAAATTTAAACTGTTATCATCATGTAACATATATTACCAAGTTTACAAAATAGCATGCATGGCAGAATCTAAACATACTCGTGTTATCTCCTTGGGGATTTTTTTTCCTTTCTTTTTTTTAATTCATGCCTATTCATCAGTTCATTATTCAAAAAGTCTCTTCCCACATTTGGCTGTTGACCTTCCACTTCAGAGGGCGGAAAACAAAACCTATTAACCTTCTCAACATTTAAATTTTAAACATTATTCACCCTAGGATAAAATAAATAAAATAGCAATATTTATTTTCCATTTCACATCAAAGCATATTAAATTGTTGGGCCTCGTAATTTTCAATTTGAGTTTTTGCCTCACGTTATTCAAAAACCCACTGGATCATAAGCTGCATATTCAAAGCTGCACAACACATGACATTTTAAAAGTATCAAGATTCAGATTAAGGCAGGCAAATCGATGTTTTGGAAGAGGGGACGTGTGTCCAATGTAGATAGATGTGGAAAAGAGTTTGAGGCTATTTTTTTTACCTAATCAGGGATGTGTGCAAGGGGTGGTCTTCGGGGAGGAAAGGGGATATAAAGTGTTGCTTAACTTCCATATAGGTCATGTTTTGGGAACAATTCAGTGATTTCTTTGTCATCTTTCGGGTTGTCACACCCAAGTCCGCTGGGCTGTTATACATTTGTCTGACCTGTTTTTTTTCTCTGTGAGCATAGAAGAAAATGAGTAAACCAACTGAGATTAACTGTTTTCTTGCATAATTTATTCCACTGGCTCAACTGATTGAAGAGTACTTCTCTATCTCTCTCTCTCTCTCTACAAAAGGATGTTGAGAGACTGTTTGGCTTTGTTCACACTCTGAGCCCAAATCAACATTTTCAGCGTACCCAGACTGTATCTAGAACGATTTCTGAAAAAAAAACCCACATGAAATGTTATTTTTCCCGATCAGATTCAAACCACACACAGAGGGGCTTCCAAATGCGATTCCAGTCAGATTTCTACATTTAAATCCGGACACTCGCTGCTCAAACAGGATTTTTAGAAAAATGATTTTGTCTCTCACAATGTGACACAAACAACAACTATGTTTACCAGATTGATGGATGTGCCGTGGCTCCATATTATCATTTGCATCAAAGGAAAGCCAGTCCACCGCACTCCGTTTATGTTTGTTCATCTATACTTAAGTTAGTGTGACAACCATGAGACAGAACACGGATTGAAATGGATGACTTGTAACATATCATGTAAACAAAGATGATATGATATGATATGATATGATAGCATATTTAAATAACCTCTGTGAGTTTAAAACCTATATAACACCAGGAGGTTTTGGATGCCTTCTCACTGATTTAACCATGGAATCAAAACTACATGTACTTACTTTCGTCCTGAAATGTAAACGCTGTCGACGTTGATGGCGGGAAGTTGCATGAGGTCAATTCTGGACTATAAACCTTATTTTCAGGGCTAGGATCAGAATTTCCTTGTACCACAATTGGATTTCCATTATTTTTATTATTCCGAGGGATTATGCACTCCTTTTATGGATATCTTGTTTCCACTTTGGTAGTAAATGATGCAGGGTCCTGCCTCTCCGGTGCTCTCCGGCCAATGGAAAAGTGAGCCAGTTCTTTGTAGAACCTGTTTGGAACTAGCGCTAGCACCAGCACTGGAACCAGAACTGATTTTGAATTGGTCGAAAAGGCCTTTCTGAAAGAATAAACCCTGACATGTCAGACCAGTCTTCTTTTATTTTCTTTCATTTCTACCACATCCTACCTTAAATTCTTGTTGTCCCCTCTGCATTCTCCTTCTCCACCAGCTCCACCTGCTCCTGCTGCAGGTTCCCTGATTGCTTGTCATTACTACAGTTCAGCATTTAAGTTGATCTCATAGCTATGCTACACATCCGGCAGTTGCTCCTTGCACTTCCCTCTTGTCGTTTGACCCTCATTCTTAAGTGGTTTCTGCCTTCTGCCTGTCTGACCTGGTTTCTAGAGTTAATCTCATTTCTTGTGTGCCGAGGCCTTTAGATTGCTTTTTGGATTTGTTAGTTGTGGTCCGGCTGATTAACTGAGAATCGACCTCTTTCTGTGATAAAACACCAGACTTTTCTCCCCCTGTCTCTTGTATCGTGTTTTGGAGTCTGGCGTTGATCTCCTTACAGAACTTCTAAATCAAATATGTTTGCAAACGGACCAATCAAAAAGATCTCTCAGAAGAGATTAGTTCTGCCCCTCAGAGAGATGAGAAACACCTCTTTGATAAATGTTAACAGTAGTAGCCAAATGCTTGAAAAGTGCAGTTATAGTTGGAGAGGAGCATTTGAATGCAGTGGATTCACCAAAGATGCCTAGCAATACAGTTCAGGATATGGCGTTTATATTAATATATAATATAATTTTTGTGCAAATAGTGCAGAAATAAAAGTCTACCCATAATCCAATCATGTGACTGTAGAGTTTTGGTCCAGTTTTGGATCTTTAGGCACCAGATAATTATGATTAAGACTTTTTTTTTGCTGTAGATCTTGTAATATGTCAACAGGCTAAGGCCTGTATGTGTGAAAGCAGCAACACCGTGGCTGAACGGCATCACATGCTGAAACTTGCAGCGTTTTCGGTTATAACAAGCAACAGACACCAATCCTGTCCAGTTGCTGGCTGAGGGTTTTGACTCCCTGATGTGAGTCACTGCCAGATGTGTTGGCAGTTTATAGCATTTACAGATTTTCTATCCGTAGCCCAGTGAGCGAAAGCATAAAGACTATCAGACCTCCATCTGGAAACACATGCTGTGCATGGAACAGGCTTACAGCTGGTTACAGTTCAGCAGGAGTGAAAGAACCAAAAATAAAATAAAAACAATCTTTATTCACGAAACAATTAAAGCTAGGTATCAAAAACTACATTTGAACATACCAAATGTTTACCAAATGTTTGGGATGGCTGTGGATCAAAAAGTTGGTGGTTCCATAGCCCTGCAGATCATATGTCACGTTAGTGTGCTTGGACGAGGCACCGATGTTTCAATCTGTATGTGCATAAAAGGGAAAAAGCATTGCAGAGACTTGATATGAGCTTAAAATCAATATCACGCTTTATTAAAAAATGTACCTTGATTACAATTGACAAGCATAAAATGTTAATCTTGTTTTGTTTTCTTCTGTCTCATGCATCACTGAAATGGTTTGTGTTTTGGTGGAAACATGTCCGACTACTAAATCTGTGATAGTTTTCTGAATACAAGAGCGCATATCTTTGTGATTTTGAAATAAATGAATGAAAATACACACAGATATGAATATGTGGAACATCTGAAACCAAAGCACACCTTGCTTGAGATGAACTTCCAAAGATTCCTACTACCTTTTCGGAATAAAAATGGCGACCACACTGTATAGTGCACAACATGGTGAGTAGGGAGACATTTTCTCTCCCTTTTTCTCTCTCTCTCTCTCTGAGCTCTAACATGGCTCTGATGCAAGTTTTGAAATAGATTGGTTGCTGATTTCTGCAATGTTCACATATGACTTCTCTTTGTTCACCGTCCTCGTCAGAAAAGCCAAAAAACAGGATTTTTCTTTTTTTCTTTTTTTTTAATTGAAATTGCTCCTTTGTTACTGTTTTTCTGTTTGGAATGTTGCGGACTAGATGAAGCAGTGTTATGTGACTACACATGCAGTAGTGTGTGGGGGTACGAGTGTAGATTGGTGAATGGGGCTTGTACAGCAAAGTGTTTTTTAGTGTTCACATTAGAAAATAACTATTTAATGCAGTCCATTCACCATTCATACTGAGAAGGTATCCAGAATATTATGATTCATCATGTCATATTATCAGCAAAGTATGCACCATGAACATAGTTTTAACCGTTATAATGTGATATAGAATTTAATACTGTGAAATCCCACATATATCCAGCCACTACTGCGAGAGAGCAAATTGTAGCACCATTTTTAAAATTGTGTGCTATACTACTAATAGGTATTAATTTCCCCAATATGTTGTATATTTTATGCAGTATACAAACAACTGCACAATCCATGCTATGTAAGAAATGCAGTGATGCTTGTTACTTTTGATAAAAAATCTCTACTATGCAACTGACCAATCTACCTTGGAAACTACAATACACTGCAAAACCCCTATAAATAAGCCTAATATTCCATAAATCTGGTCAACATTGTCTTATTTCACGCAAACATATCTTTGCCAGTTTGGTAAGAAAAACATTTACTGGCTAGAATTCTTAAAACCAGCTAAATAGTCTGAAATAGTCTTCTGATTTTGTGGAAAAAGGGGCTTTTTTTATTTTAGAAATGACTTTTTACAGTGTAAATCCCATAAGGCAAAACACTGCTACTATGAGAGCTGGTGAGAGCAGTCATGTGACCAGCTTCTGCTTGTGCCATGACATGGTTGCTATGACAATACTACATACCTCTGGACCAGTGTGCAGAACATACTGTATAGTACATTTTAGATGCAATACATAATATGCATTGCATCTATACATATTTCAGGACTATGTAAAAAATAAAATGATTGAAAAAAAAACGTAAAAATGTATTTGCTATGTGAGTAACTCAAAAACCAGATCTCATATGGAAAAGTACTTTCTATATTTTGGAAACAATTTATTCCATTTCTATTTATTTTATTTTCTTTTCCTGTCCTTTTAGTGGCTGCATGTGTGCCACACATCGGACTGATCTGAACCTCTGTTCTCTAGTGCAGCCATATACAACCTCTCACATGACCTAAATATCTGGGCCAATTCTGCTGGTTCACTCAGCCCAATTACTCTGCTAGTTGCATATAGTTTGTACCGCTTCACAATCCTTTAATATTAAATCAATACTTCCTCAGAACCAGCTGTTCCATCTCATGGAACCCTTTGCAAGGTGAGGCGTAGTAGTGCATGTGATCATTTAATGCATTAAATTAGTGCATCTGCTAATTTCTTTAATGTTTTTTTTCTCTGTGTAGCTTAATGAGACATGTTAGGTCGATGCATTGCAGTGGATGCAAGACTGAACAGAACATTGTCTGTAAATGCCTTCATGGGTCATAAAAGTGCACTTCTTTCTGAGTGTAGCCCTCCACAATGAGGAATGCTTTAAGATGTCAGTTCCTTTTACTTATGAAGTTGTACTTGTGCATTTTCTGTAACTGAGCCGTCAGCGGCTGTCAGTCAGGGGAAATTAACGAGTGCACTGATTGCACTGCTGGTAATTAGAGTGCAGCTGGAGCAGTGCTGTGTCAAGCCTGGGAGGATTTTTAAGCTTACGTCTGTCCTTTCTCCCAACAGCCAGGTCATGCAATACTCCACGGAGAATTTAAAAAAAAAAGGCTCTTAAGTGACCACTGAGCATGTCTGTGAGCAACAAGAGTGCCTATAGAGGTTAGAGAGCAGGTGGCCAATGTGTCATTATCCTTGAAAAGACACACACACACACGTGTCACCTGACTGCCCATCATTACAATTTTTATTTCAGTGCTTATAGTGATGCATGGCTAGTAATGGTGTGATAATGTTACTGTGCTGTTTATTGTTCCCTGAAGGTGAAGCTCTTCATCATATCGCAGCATAGGGAGTTCAAAAGGGGCAGTTGTGCCCCAAGTACTGAATGTCAGCAGCAGGGTGCATGCTGGGATATCTGAAAGCAAGAATGCAAGTAAAAGAGCCTTTAATGGTGGATTTAATGGTCATATAGCACGCTGGGAGACAGATATTGAAACTAAATGATGATGTACATGATTTTCTTGCATCTTCACTGAAGAGTTAATGTTTGCAATCTTCCAACTCTGTCCGTGGACTTTATTTGAAAACCAAGTGATGTCACAGTGCAGCTAAAATGTTTGCACGGTCGTTCATAAATCTGCGAGCAGTAAATGACAACGCCACTTAGCATCCGATGTGGCTTTTAAAAAGGCTTCTCACTGAGAAAAGCCACACGAGGACAATATAACTATTGATTTATTAGCCAACAGTCAGTAGATGGCTTTTACACAGTGCAGACTAAATCATTTACCACGACCACTTTACAGTTGGATGTGAAGCTAAAACCGTGGTCGGAATGGCTACTTCAGAGTTTTAATTTTAAGGTAAGATTCCATCTGTTAATTGAGATTTCAGTTGTATCTGTTTGTATTTACAAAATCTAAACACATGTTCCCAGTTTGTCATTGTGTATCATTGTCAAGCATTGTAAAGCCTCTTGTCTATCTTGATTTCAGTTAATAATACTTATTTTTAGAAAGAGTTGGTTATTTTTTCATGTCCAATTCTAACAGAAAGATTTTTAATTGCCAAGGGAATTTACAGAAAATGTTAAAAATGCTGTATTATCTTGAAAACCTGACCAGTAGCAGAAGCTGCAGGCATTCATGAACCATCAGCTCCGCCCACCAGCAAGCCTCCAGGGTTTCAACCAATCACAAACACTTTGGCTGAAGCAGCACATTTTAAGGGGAAAGCCTGTCCTTGGGATTCTCTGTTGTTGTCATTCTGAAATAATTACAAGCTTTAGGAATTATTTGGGTGCAAAGCCACCCTAAATGGACCAGAGATTAAGATTACATGACTGAAAATGATGATAATACGAGTTTTAAAGCCAACATCATTGGCCTTCGTGGAAAACTGAGCCAGTGGATCCAGGCCACCAACTTTGCTGAGCTTACAACTGACATTACATAATTCTTTCTCCATTCCCTGCTCCACTTAAAGCAAGTCCGGGTCACACAGCTGTCTGTGTGCACTTTGTGACACATTCATGTATTGCTTTTGCATATTGATGTGTTTATGCTTCTGCAACCGGGAAGACTACACAAGGTTTTTGAAGATGGGGCCAAGAACAGAGGGAAGAGCAGTGTCAGGGATTTTAAGAACATAATCCCTGCGACACCACTTTAACAGCAGGGCAGACGTATTTGGAGTCTAATTTGAAAACAGCATAAAAATGAAGCCACTCTTTTCTTTTTCCAGAGTTTGGCTGTTAATTAACCTTCCCCTGCTACCGCTGGACCTTCATTTGTATGGCATTGCCATCCTTGCCCGGAAGAAATATTTACAATGCAAAGAAATAATGACCCCTACTTTTCTCTTTTCTTTGTCTGCTGTGTTTGTAAGCTCTTTTGCTCAGATGTATAAAAGCATAATTTCACACACACGTCTTACATAGATTTTTTTTCAGAGTCTTGGCATTGATTGGAAATGCAATTTGCCTCATGAACCTCCTGAATTCCTTCAGGCCAATTTCCATGTACTTTGTGTTCATATAACAAACAATGCAAACGAGAAGAGGGAGGAATAAAGTACAAAGCAGAACAAAAGAGAAGAATATGAAAAATAAATAAGAGTCATAGCACAGCATGCAAACATGTTCCTGTAACTATTTTCAATCAAATAATACAACACCACTGAGATTTTAAACAATAGAAAGGTCTGATAAGAAATGAAATGATACTTTTATTAAACGTCAGCAAGCTTTAGTGAATTATGCAAGCGGAGACCGGCTTATTATATGACCCATTATACTGCCTGAATACCTGCAGTCGTTTTGATGGCTTCTGTTTGTGTTATGTAAAAACACATTCAGAGAGTGACATTTTCCATTTGGCACAAAACAATAACACCTGTCATGCATTTTATTTGTCTGTCATGTCTGGGCCTCGTTAGCGGGCCAGGCGGAGTGAACACAAAGAACTTCCAGAGCCGTCAGCTGCTGCCTCTCCACCTGACCTGAGAGACTGGCGGGAATCTCTGGCACTCAGTCGAGTCACTCACACACATAACCGTCCACGGTCCAAGAAAAATTAGTCTGAATGACCGTTTTTGAGACCCAGAGGATTATATGCACTCAGGCGTGTACACACACACACACAGACGTAGGACGCAACCTTGAAAAAGCCCGGGGGAATTTTCTAGAATGGCCTGTTTGCAAGAGCGGAACAGCAGCTCATTCACTCCATCTTTTCATCCATCCTGCCATCGACGTATGAAGAGTGAAACCCTGTTTCATGAGCTATGACATCAACAAACGCATCTTTCAGGGATACTGGATAATATAACAAATGTGTGACAAACTTGTGAATCTGCATTGGAAGAAGGGATTTTCTAGGTGTCCTTTCTTAAGTGACCCATACAGATCATAACAGTATTGTTGACTGTAGCAAACTGGACAATTAATTTAATCGCTTAAATGTATCTATCCCTTTGCCTTACATCATGGCTTTGACAGGAAAGATTTATATACACTGGTTTTTAAAAGTAGAAAGGAGATTAGAGAGGTGACAAGCATTCACTAAACACGGAGTTGGGCATTGTTTTTTTGTGCTTTACTTTGTTTTAGACCACTACTTTCAACCAACTGCACTACTTTGTTAAACCTTAGACGCTGAACTGATTCTATTTCCGTTAGGAAAGCAACAAAAGTTGCCGTCTATGAATTACGGCTCAGTTTGGGTCATTAATGGCTCGTTTCCACTGAGCGATGAGCGATAAAATGGTCCAGTCAACTCAGGTGAGCATTTCCACTGAAAGTCGGACCGCCACGGCCCATACGGGGTGTAAACCAAATGCCTAACATGGCGTCATAGTAGTGTGATGACAACAAAAGCGAAGCTAACATAGAGAGGCTACCAATAGCAAAGATGGCGGTCAACCAGCAGCTCACTTTTGTTACGTTTGGCTTTTGGTGATTTGTACGTACAATCCATGCCACGTTGTTTGAGAGAAGATTGCCGCACCTGCTTTTGTCATTGTGATGGGCGTGAGGTTGAGCCCAAGAATAGCACAGATCGAGGCGGGTGGACCAATTCAATTTATTAGCCAAAAATAAGGAGGTACAAGCCAAAGCTGAACGTGGTAGTCCACAACCTGAACAGGCCAAAAATCAGTCCTTAGACGCAGAAATCTTCAGGCAGGGAATCCGAGCAACCAGGAACTAGACAAGTGACGAGCAGGCAGAATAGTCAGGAACAGGCAGGGTCGAAACCAACAAGAGGATCCAGAGAAAACTGCGAGAAAGGTTTTTAATGAAACTAAGACAATCAGGCAAAGACTGAGTGGAGGGAGTGGGTATATATCTGGTGAGGGAGCACAGCTGAAGCTGGTTGCACAGATGAGGTGGGAGTGGCAGGCAGGTGATCAGGGGAGGGATCATGACAGTCGTGGGTGGTGGTGTTCTCTGTCCGCCAATCGATGGATTGTATCATGTGTCGCCAGTAGCTTTGCCTTTAACGTACCGTGCCATTTTCTATAAACCTACAGTACAAACAATGGGGGCCCAAACATGGTACGGTTTGGTTCGGTTAAATGTGACCATTTTACAAAGAAAACACACAAAATGCCGTACTGAACCACTCAGTGGAAACAGGGTTTAAAGGAGCTGTATGTAAGAGCAATAATAAAACGAATCATAAAATGACCCCGATATGTCAACAGACATTTAAAAATCATGTTCATTTCAAATACTTATGTCACTGACAACAATTCAATTTCAATTTTCAATTCAATTTTATTTATATAGCGTCTAATACAACAGATGTTGTCTCTAGACGCTTTCCAGAGATCCAGAACATGAACATGAACATAAACATAAACATAAACATAAACATAAACATAAACATAAACCCCCGAGCAATTATTATATAAACAATGGCAGGTAAAAACTCCCTTAGTGGGAGAAAAGCCTTAAGCCAAACAGTGGCAAGGAAAAACTCCCCTTTAGGAGGGAAGAAACCTTGAGCAGGACCAGGCTCATAAGGGGGGACCCTCCTGCCGAAGGCCAGACTGGGGGAGTCAGGGACGTCGACAGCACACAGCAGGCAGGTGGAAGCAGCAGCGGGATGACCAGAGGTGGGGGGGGGGGGGCGTCAGCAGCACACAACAGTCATGTGGAAGCAGCAGCGGGATGACCAGAGGGGGGGGGGGGCGTCAGCAGCACACAACAGTCATGTGGAAGCAGCAGCGGGATGACCAGAGGGGGGGGGGGGTGCAGGCAGGCGGAAGCAGCAACAGCAGACATCCACAGCACTCAAGCCAGGATATTCCAGTTTAAAAAGAGGAGTTGCAGCCCTCAACTGATGTTTATGTTGTCATTTTTTGTTTTGGCCTGAAGCTCCACCCTCCACCTATCTCCCAATCACCAAGTCAGTATTGTTTCTGAAGCTCCACCCTCCACCTATCTCCCAATCACCAAGTCAGTATTGTTTCGGCATCCGGGTTGCCAGCTCGGCTCTAATTATCGCAGCCATGGCAGCCTACGTTCCTGCTGCATTCTGCAGCCTACCTGGCAACCTCTGGTCGGGGGGAGGAGGGGGAGGGTACACGCCGCTCAACAATATGACTGCAGTACCAGTTTTGGCCATTTCTTACAAACGGCTCCTTTAAGGTGCAGTTTGAAAACACAAGCTAAATCGGGGGTTACTTCTCCGCTGTTGGGCATGTTGGCTGGATGGCTGCAGCTAACAGCACAACCTCATACCCTTGCAATATACTGTCTCTAGTCAATAAAGTCAAGGAAGAATGCAACTCAGTTATCGTCCAGCACATATTATTTCTTACTTGCATGAAGAAGCAAAGGTTTGTTTGAGAGAAGACTTCAAAATGGTGCATCTTGTTTTTATCTCCATGTCACACGGAAGAGACGATCCTTTTTTAGCATCCCCTAACAGTACGGTCATACAAACCAGTACGGCATAGTGCTCTTATTTTGGTACAATTTTAAGCTTTATAATAGAAACTAAAATAATCATGGAGTGTATTGTACCAAACAGTGCAGTGTGGGTTGATGTAAATAGGCAATAATAGACAATTTTCTTAAAAATTCCCTGCTTTGTAAGAAATTTCCATTTTCATGATTGTCGTCTTTCTGCAGTCCTGTACCAGACGACTTCAAACGTGGGGGTGGCAGAAAAGAAACTTCCCATTGCTAAATATATTTCTTTTTAAATCTCTCTTTCCTCTGATTTTAAGACACAGAAACTCACTTAAACTTTCCGTTACATAACTGGGAAGACAGGAAAAACTGTGGAGGATTTAGTGGCTCTGATACCGAAGATGACGCCCACCAGCATCGATATCATCACTCCATTCATATTTCTAAGCTCCGTTCTTGGAAACGGTTCATCTCAGGAAGTCATGTAAGGTTATCTCAACGAAGGTGCAATCCCAGACATAATGAGGCTCAGGCACTGTGAAGAATATTAAGGGGTAGAAAAACTCACTCAGTAAATCAGACTATAATATTTTCCCTGTTTTTAACAATGTCTTGCTTAAGCTTTTTCTGACAACATTCATATCATGGAGACTTTGGAAGGAGATTATGCAGCTATCTTTTGCATGTGCTGCGTAATATTTGTACTTCACCTTTTCTTCACCAGTGCAGCATTAGCAACATATTCATTTACGCCTCAATTGTATTGGGCCGTGGCGCAAATCAGAGGCTCTCACGCGAGCTGTGATCTGTTCATTTCACCCTCTCTGCTCTTTCTTCCTCGCTGTTGCTGGCTAGGTTCTGTCCTTGGCTCAACCTGCCCCCAAAACGAGTATACATTTGCATGCATTAGCGCTCTCCTGTGGCTTGCCTGCTACCCACTGTGCCGTCGAGTCTGATTAATGATCTGAGTGTGCCACTTCTCTCAGCAGCCGAGCAGGCTGCCTGCCTGAGCTCACATAAAACGCAAAAAAGAAATGTTCAAGATTCATTTTCCACAACAATAATTACTTGACTTCTTGAGTTCATGGATGCAATGACAACATGGATGCATGACTTTCCAAACACTTCTTCATGTATGACATGCAAGAACACGATTTCATCCCTGCGTATACTCTATTAATGTGAAAAATGAATGAATAAACTCTTTTTGTATGAATGAGCACACGCTCCAGAGATGGCTGCCTTAGGGCATTTTTAGATTTTAAAAACAATCTCATACTACTTCGTTCAAACATACCTTGGCTCAGAACATGTAAATGCAATCTCCTGCTGTGCAGAAGCACATCTAGCATCTGAAATGTAGCATTAAGGGCATGGAAGACTTGAAATTTACCATTTTATGTAGCTTAAAGAGGATTTTTTTCTTTTTAAATTTCATTGAGTGCAATTACTGCACAAGCTGAGTTGTAAAGATGTAACATATATTCATGGTAAAGGGAATTACAACTTCAAATGCAATGTCGAAACAGTGAACATTAAATCTCTCTAATTCCCTAAATCGGACTTGGCATGCAGGATTGCTGCTGCTGGAGAGTGAGTGGGTGATGGCTGTGTGCTGACTTGACTGAGGTGCCATGTCACTGCAAACAGGAAAATCACAGTTTGTAATTTTACAACCCATTTTATTGAAAAACTGAGCATCTATCTTAATGGGTGCATGGCATTCAAATTCTCTAACACAATGTTTTGCAATATTCCAGTGCCAGTTAATAACACCACCGCATATGTACAATAGCTGGAGGGTGTTTGCAGCTTGGAGGGCGGCACACATGCTTGTGAACGAAACATACCGAGAACATTTGTGCACTTTCTTGTATGTGTGCTTGCATGGGTGAGTCTTGGCAAATTGACAAACGATGATGGTCATTTGGAACAGCTGTGCACGCCGCTGTGCTTATTAACCATCTGACATTTATTGCAAGGCAGAGCAGATGTAAATAGGAGGGAAGACACAAAGCCAAAAGGGGAGCGGGGTAGGACCGGTGGGAAGACTGGGGGTGGCTCTCCGTGCGTCTACTCGTGCGTTGGCTGCCGTCAGCGGAGGAGAACTCGTCACGTCCCTGCTAAGAATTGCATCATCTGGTGAATGGAAGACACCGCTCCTGTTATCTTCCTCCTTTCTCTCCTTCTCTGAGCCAAGCTGTCTCCCATAAGACATACAGCGGCCCGCTTGTTCAAATGGGATCCCCATCCCTCCCCCCCGTTTTTAAAAATGAGGGTAGAATGAAAGAGAACAAGAGAACCAGAGCAGATTTGAGCGCAGCCATATCTGTGTCTGTAATTGTCGAGTTCTTTTGCTTGCAGATGTTCCAGAACCACTAACGGCAGTCACAAACCTGGAATAGACTTATTTAGTAAACATTTGTATGTTAGTAAAGTCTCTTTGACTCAGTAGTAGTGTGTGGGCTGATTGGTTCATGGTTAGTGATTCCAATCTTTGTACTGAATCAGGAATCATGAAACCCAGGTCTCCGTGAACCAGTCTAATTACACATGTGGACAAGATAAAGGACTCCTGGAAAGATGCCAGATTCAGCGGAAACAATGAGGGCTTAGATGATTCGGTCGAATAAGTTCACGGTCACCGGTAACACCCCAGTCAATGAAACAAATCGAGTTTGGCGCCACTATTACGCAGGAGCTTGATGATGGGTTTTACCGATAATGTCTTGCCAATTGACAACCAATCCAATCCCTTCTCGTTAGATACACGAGTAAACAGGGTGCCACCCCTTACTATGATGTCATTGGCTAGCACAAGATGTGTAGCTTCAATCTGTTGAACCTTTAGCAATTTCTGACAGGAGCAACGTTTCCACAGCAACTCAACGGAACCGGTGGATTAGGGTTAGTACTGTTGCCTCACATCAAGAGGGTTCCTGGTTGGATTCCCAGGCCTGGCAGGAGTCTTTATCTAGTTTGTATGTACAACTCAAGGTTGTTTGTATTGAGTTTGTATGTTCTCCTTGTGTCTGCGTGGGTTTTCGCTGGGTGCTCTGACAGTCCACAAATATGTATATTAGGTTTGTTGATGATACTAAATTGCCCCTAGGTGTGAGTATGGTTGTTTGTCTTTATGAGGCCCTTCAATGGACTGGCAACCTGTCCAGGGATTACCCCTGACTTTGACATCCAATGACCTGGGATAGGCTCCAGCAGACCCCGTGACCCTGCGTAGGATTAAGAGGGTAAAGAAAAATAATAAATGCTTGACATTCATTCAGTCAGTGGACAGTATGTGAATGAAGGGTGATGAAATGGTTCTACTTCAAAGTTACATTATTTATATAGACTTGCAGAGAATATAAAATCACTATTTCTGAATGATCCTTCCTAGTTTCTGATATTGATTCTTTGTTTTTCTCCTTTTTTGACATTATCGGTGACTTGTAGTTGACAATTTAACAGAAATTACACTTCCTGCAAACATACAAGATATGAGTGACGTTGAATGCTGATCACATTTTTAATCTCCAGGATGAGCTACTTTCTGCTCGCTGGACGACCACTCACCTCTGATGTTGTACAGACACCCATCTGCTCAACTTCTTTCCTTGACTGTTCTGCTTTTATGGTGGTGGGGGTTGGGGGGACTGTTGCGGTTGGCTTATCTATGTACTTGAACCTGAGGTTGCTGCATAGTGCACCATACATTTTCATCAGTAGCTTGTCACAACAACCAAACGCATATGGTTTCATTCCAGAGGCTGTAAATCTGAGGCGCATTCTGTGGAACACTGAAGACCGTTGTCATGGAAATTGGCATACAGTAGGTGCAGAGCGTTAGATTCAGGCTCTTAAACATATGTGTTGCTAGGGCAAAGGCTTGATTTAGCCTAGCTTTCCAGCCATCCCATAATCATGTTAATCCGAGAGGTGCTCTGAAACGCATGCCTTGCAGCACAGTTCACACATGAAACGCAGTCGTTTCCTGTGATCTGGAATCTGCAGCTGAGAAACAGTAACGATCCAGCGCCAGGGATCCTCTCCGTCCATATCATTACTGGGATATAAACTTGTTAATCTTTGGCTAGCCATCGTGTTTTGCATCAAAAGCATATTTGATCAAAGCATAATCAGAAAGACACGTCGTGTCTGCTTTCACACTTTTATCATTCGTCTGCTAATCAGGTAAGGATAAAATAAAAGAAGTGTTAGTAGTACATTAAATGAAAGAGAACCAAAGGCTGTCACTGGGTTTGATCTAAAGGCTGAGTCTTGACTTGCTAAACTTCAAAGGAGACTGCACGCAGTATCAAAAGTTGCTGCCACCTACATTTCTTCATATTAGAAACATATAGGCCTACATATATTTATCATATGTAAATGTTTTGAGCTTGAATATTTGCACATCACAGACGATAAGACAAAGCAGCAAAACCCGCGATAAGAAATAAATAAAGACAGTAGGAAGGAGAGCAAAAAAAGAGGCAGTGAAGTGCTTGAAATCCAAGCATCTCTTTTCTAATGATTCAATGCAAAGACAGTCGCTATGGCAACACAGTAGTCCCAATGTAAGCGGCTTTCACTCTTCGCCCCCTCTTGCTCTTCTCACCGGCAAGATATAGAGGCACCCGCCGACGCCGAGCGATTATATGTTTTCCGTGATGGAGCGTTGACAGGCAGGCTCCATCGCTTTTCTTTTTCCCTTCCTGATATTTGTCCGCATCCTGATGCGGCTTTAAACATGCTGCTCTTTCTGCTGTGTGCATTTCTCTTATCGTGGTGTTCATTTAACTGACCAGATGTCTGATGAGACAAGGGCGGGAAGTTCATGGACGGTTATGACAAGTTGGAGGGTTGCCTGGGGTTCAGTTGCGCGTCTGTTTTTGTTTGTGTGTCAGGTTGGGGAGATGGAGTGCGTGTGGTGGCAGGAAAGAAGAGAATGGATGTCAGAGAAGGAGAGGGAGAGAGAGAGGAGGCAGTTATTCACATAAGCTGACAGCAGCAAGCTGAGGTGCTCCTTCCTTTCGCCTGCCACTCAAACTAAAATCAATTGCGCTAAAACGCAATGAGGAAAGCTGGACTTGGGCAGCCTCTCTCTTTCTGTCACACACACTGTGTTGTGCATACAAATACACTCAAATCCCATCCAACTCCCACTTTCCCTTCAATTTATTTTCTTTTTTTTTTAACTGTATAGTTCGACACTTCTACTTACAGTAAACCACATTGTCTCAGTTTTCACCTGCCTGGCAGCCAGTGAACCATAACTGTGGTGTCTCCCCGTACTCTGCGCTTGTTAGCAGAGAGACGAAGGAAGACAAGAGGTAAGAGAGAGGCGCGAAAGAGAAGCCTGCACCTTTGTTCAAGAAGATTCATGAGCAACATCTCCGTGTGAAGTCGCACAGATCCTGTCTAGAAGCTTGCTTCTTCCCTCGGATGCGTCTTTGTTGGATGATCCATCACAATAAAAGGGTTCCACACATGTAAAGCCTCTAAATCATGATGTATCCCTCTAACATGGAGGTTGAAATTTGTCCTTTGGGAGCGTGTTACTACCGTGGCTTGGTGAAACTGGTGTTCGCTCGATACAGTCTTTCTTGTCTTCAGAGTTAACTAGTCATGTTCAAATTTAGGCCTTACAGGTGATCAGTTGAAGTGCTTCTGATTAAAATCAGCCAAAATAAGCTGTTGCTTTTTTATTTGCTTGCATTTATGGCTGCACTCAGGATTAAAAAAATAAAATACTGTCGATACTGAATGTGAAAATACTGTAATCAAAACCCTTGAGAGAGATGTTGCAAACATCAAGATAACCATGCAGAGGTAACAAGAGGACACGGAGAACTTAGCAGGCAGGCTATCAAGAGCAAGACTCAGTGAGGTTACATGCACATCTAAATCAAGCCATTGGCAACAATCTAGCTAAGGATTTACGGGAGTTTCCAGGAAATCCAAGTATACATGCGCAAGAAGACACTAAATTATTGAGTGAGGTGCGTTCAACTCTGCGATGCTAGGTGGCGCCACACGCACTTTTGCTTTGGCATTCTTTCAATTAGTTCTTTGTTGTTCAACTTCTTCTCCTACTGTTTTGATATTCTGGCTTTCGCGGTGTCGTCACTTCCAGAAGGGGGAATCGCGGGGCAGTCAGTAGCTCGGCTAAGCGTGCCAAGAATAACTCAGATTAGGACGCATTATCTGGCAGTAAAAGCTTGATCTCAAGAGCTTCAGTTCGGTTCGACTACAGCCCAGTTAAGGGTATACATGGCTTTTAAAAATGAATTATCGGTCGGATTAAGGCAAGAATTCGACTTTCTGTAAACCTACTGACTGAAGGGGACGACAGGAAATTCTGGCAGGTTCGGATCGCTCCTTGCACGTGACCACCATCGCCTGCATCCTTCACGGGTTTGAGCTGTGGGATTGGAGGATGAGACAGAAATCTTTTGCTTTGAGGGAAATTGATCTTTTATTTTATTTTTCCAAATATAAGTAGAGCGCCTGAGGTATATACAATACCTCAAAAAGGACGTTGTTGCAAGTGAACTGCCAATCTTGAGAGTTTTAACTCACAAATGAGCTTATTATCATGTGTGGAGTCCCTAGCATGTTCAATACTTAAATATTCACAGTAATGTATATCTAGTTTTTTTTTTGTTAAAGACATGTTACATTTTCCACATCTTGCTCTGTGCAGATGCACGCTCTCTTAGAGGGACATTTAATGGCCCTAAAGCTGAGAACTATCTGTTTTAAAACGTCAAATCAAATATTTAATCTCGCCGAAAGGGGATGTAAAAAACTAATTCAAATATCGAGTCAGACTGTTTTAACTGTCCGGACGCGGAGTGAAATTTTATTTTAACTGAGATTGTTCCCGCGTGAGATAATAAATGACTTTATGAGGGAGACTATTATAAACTGAGGTTACCAAATTTTAGCCTCCAGCAATGCAGCGGAAATTTTAATAAAATTACGCCTTGCATCCCAGGAGTTTGTGTTCAGCTGTGATTGTGTGCAGTCTATTTCCCAGCACTGGAATACCAACTTCGGCATAAACTGCAATGAACCTTTGTGAAACTAGTGGTAGAGAGAATGATTTTTGAGTAATTCAATTCAGTAAAAAAAAAAAACTAACTTTATTATTTCTTAAAGGAAACATTTGTTTTCTGTGCAGTGGAAGAATTTGTTGCAGTCTCCCCTACACGCGCAGAAAAAGCGCTCTTATATTACCTCGGTTGCTATAGCATCCATGCTGTATACTCAGTTGTGTGTGTTTGTATGTGTGTGTGCATCAAAGCTGAGCAGTGCAAACATATGTAAGCTTGTGTTAGTGATCTCCCATTGGGAATCCTGTAGAGACGGCATTAATCAGGCCAAGGGGACTGCGGCTCAAACAGGGCATCCTACAAGATGTTCATGCCTGCGAATGTGTGAGATGCTGAGGGATGACTTCCCTTGACAGAAAAGATGGAGCTAAGTGGACACAAACCACACCAAACAGGATGGAGATGTGTGCACTTTACAGAAGTTACATTTGCGTGCATATCTCTCTTAATCTTTGTGCATCTTAATCGTGCATCACTAGATGCCGGTCATGTTTTATGAAAAAGTGTCTTTCCCTTTTAGTTTCTCAAATTATTGCTGCCTCAGTTGTGTGGTATCACACAACAATTGCAACAGTATCATCTTCTTGTTTGTAGTTCTGCTTTTCTGTTGTTTCCTCAGTGTTTTCCCTGCCTGTCTCCCTGTGTGCTGTTTGTTTAGAGGTCTGCTGAGCAGATTCTGCTGCCAATTACTCTGCACACCTGTGGCTCGACGTTTCAAGTGCACACCTACTCCATGCCTCTCTCCCTTCACTGACAGTCCGTCGGCTTACCTCACCGGATGCGGAGTCACTGGTGCTCAGCAGTCTGCCTGGATGTGTCTTTTGGAAGGATCTTGGGTTCTTTGAAAGGATTATAGTGCCTTTTTGCTCTGTTCAAGCCACTCTATCATCAGCTACCAAATCAATCACATGCTGTTGACTGAATGTGGAGTAAACCTGGTGTTGAAGTCTGCTCTGTTGCTCAGTTAGGGCTTGAGGGGCCCTGACTGAAAACAAAATAACTCACAGCATTGCACTTGGCTTTAACAAGACTGGTCTAGACTAGTCAATTCAACTCAATTCAGCTTCATTTATATAGCGCCAAATCACGATAAACCTTGTCTCAAGGCACTTCTACAGGACAGTTCAACTTATTCCAAATCAGTCGACTAAGGATCCAATGAAATAGTGATAATTATTGCAACAGATTGCATCAAACCTTTTTTTCCCCGGTACATTGCCCCGTCCTGAGCATGCACCAAGCGACCGTAGACAGGAAAAACTCCCCTTTAACAGGAAGAAGACTCAGGAAGGGCGGCCATCTGCCTCAAACGGGTTGGGGGTTAAGAGGACAGGAAAAGGGAGATAAACAGAACAAAACAACAGATCAGAAGCACCTGTTGTGGAGAAAGAACACAGGTATGATGTAATTAATAGAGCTGGTGTTGAAGAGAAAAGAGTGAGTAGAGGTGCATTATGGGAAGTCCCCCAGGAGTCTAGGCCTACAGAAGCAAAGGGATGTTTCAGGGCACCTGAGCCACCCCTGACTATGAGCTTTATTAAAAGGACAGTTTTAAGCTTAATCTTAAAGGTAGAGAGTAGTGATGCACCGAAATGAAAATTTGTGGCCGAAACCGAAACCGAAAATAATAATAAACACTTGGCTGAATACCGAACATGGCTCTTCGCAGTTTTTCATTTATTTTGCCAATTTTTTCACCATTGCATAAATCAAATACATTTGATTTAGGCATGCTTTTCAAATAAAAAAATAAAAAACATAAAAAACTGAACATTTTTTTAATTTCCCCAGCATTATGTTGTTTTGGTTCCACCTCCTGGTGAATGTTAGGTAAAATTCTTATGTGGTTACTTTTTGGTTGGCCAACGATTTATGTTTGTGGTGCGCAACAGTTACGGGAGCATGTGGTTACTTTTTGGTTGGCCAACGATTTATCTTTGTGGTGCGCAACCGGTACGGGAGCAGCCAGTCTATTTCCTTATATTACAATGCCGTTATTAATTGTTCGTTTTTTTTCCCACTTATTCCACCGAACACCGAAAGTGTTTTTTTGCCATTTTCGGTTACAGAACAATCGGTGCATCACTAGTAGGGTAGCTTCCTGGCAGCTGGAAGGAGAGGAACCTGATAACCGATGACCTACCTACCTACCTACTTACCTACTGTACCTACCTACCTACCTACTTACCTACTGTACCTACCTACCTACCTACCTACCTACCTACTGTACCTACTTACCTACTGTACCTACCTACCTACCTACCTACCTACCTACTGTACCTACCTACCTACCTACCGTACCTACCTACCTACCTACCTACCTACCTACTTACCTACTGTACCTACCTACCTACCTACCTACCTACCTACCTACCTACCTACCTACTGTACCTACCTACCTACCTACCTACCTACCTACTGTACCTACCTACCTACCTACCTACCTACCTACTTACCTACTGTACCTACCTACCTACCTACTTACCTACTGTACCTACCTACCTACCTACCTACCTACCTACCTACCTACCTACCTACCTACCTACCTACCTACCTACCTACCTACCTACCTACTGTTCCTACCTACCTACCTCAAGTAAACCTTCTGTTTGAGGGCCAACTGCTCTACTTGGAAAATATGGAACCATTTGCTCTTTAAGATATGATGGATTTTAGTCATTAAGAGCTTTACATTTGACTTTTAAACGTTACTGTCTTATCAAAAGCCAACTCTACGTGGTATATTTAACATCACCATGCTGAGTTGCTCACAATGACGATGTTTAATAGGTAAAATTTGTAGGTTTACTATTATATTTTGCCAAAATAGCTAAAGCATTGTGTGGCAGGGTGGAGGATTGGGTGTGGTCTGCGGGGAAGCAGCCACTCAGCTGATTGGGCACACCTGTGCCCAATCAATCTCTCCACCCTGCCTGGCTACTTAAAGAGCAGCTGCACACCAGCAAGGGGCTCTACAGGGAGGACACAGAGCTGCCGAGTGCCGATACACGTCTTGGTGAAAATAAAATTTAAGAATTTCTCCACTAAACCCCGTGTCCTCTGTCCTGTCGGGTGACCCCCAGTAGCACGAGATTGCTACACATTTGATTAAGGAACATGTTGCCATGTTTAATGTTTCCAGTATTCCGAGGTGAAAGTAGGCAGAGATTATAAGATTATTGGGCAGAACACAGTTTCAGTAAGGGAAAAGAGTAGCTGCATCTGCACAACACACTTTCAAAAAGACAGTCACGGTTTCAAAAAGTAAATTATGTATTATGTTTTATATGTATCACCTGCTTCTAAATCATTCCAGTTTATGAATGAATAGAGGAAGTGGTGTCTTGATTTTATTTTTCATTGCATCAAACTGTTTTACTGGATCAATACTTAAGATATTTATGACAAAATAGGAAGCAGATTCATGTCTTTATTGGTCCCCAACCACAGTTTGCAGTCCTTACCATCAAACAGTTCACCTGAGGTGTTTTACTGTAGTATGTTCCTTTAAGGTTCCATATGTTTAGTAAAGAATGAATAAATCAGAGACAAACAATTCTAATACTTCTGGTAGGAAAAGTGTTCTTTCACTCCTGATAAATTTAGAGTTCTATTTCCTCCCTACTGACCGCCAGGCGGTGCTGTAAGCACTGGATATCTTCCCTCGCGCATGCGCATGTCGAGTACAATACCAACAATGTCACGTCACCCCTGACCCCTGCATGACCCCCGGAAGGGTATATCTTCCGGCGTCAGCATGGGATCTTCTCCTTATTCTTCTCGCATCGCGCGTCTGAAGTACAGGACGGAAATAGGAGCTTTGTGAAAGCTTCTTCCTTTCCTCCCTAAGAAACCCGCCGGCCTCTGTGCAGCTTCGTGCCATTCAGGTAGGAGTAACGATTGTTTTCGTCCTCCGAGAGGCTGTGGCCGCGCGGTATTGATGGTGCCTGCATATTGGCGGTGACGGCAGCGTGCTCGCTGTGGTGACGGCAGCGTTTCCGCTCCCCTCTCCCACTGACACATCTGTGCTGACGGAAGCGTGGCCCTCCCCTCTCCCGCCTGCATATTGGCGGTGACGGCAGCGTGCTCGCTGTGGTGACGGCAGCGTTTCCGCTCCCCTCTCCCACTGACACCTACGTGGTGATGGCGGCGCGTCCGTTCCCCTCTCCCACCGGCACATCCGTGGTGACGGCAGCGTGACCGCTCCCCGCTCCCACCGACACATTCGTGTGGACGCCAGCGTGTCCGCTCGTCTCTCCTACCAGCACATTCGTGGCGACGGCAGCGTTTCTGCTCCCCTCTCCCACTGACACATCCGTGCTGACGGTAGCGTGGCCGCTCCCCTCTCCCGCCAGCATATTGGTGGTGACGGCAGCGTGCTCGCTGTGGTGACGGCAGCGTTTCCGCTCCCCTCTCCCACTGACACATCTGTGCTGATGGAAGCGTGGCCCTCCCCTCTCCCGCCTGCATATTGGCGGTGACGGCAGCGTGCTCGCTGTGGTGACGGCAGCGTTTCCGCTCCCCTCTCCCACTGACACCTACGTGGTGATGGCGGCGCGTCCGTTCCCCTCTCCCACCGGCACATCCATGGTGACGGCAGCGTGACCGCTCCCCGCTCCCACCGACACATTCGTGTGGACGCCAGCGTGTCCGCTCGTCTCTCCTACCAGCACATTCGTGGCGACGGCAGCGTTTCTGCTCCCCTCTCCCACTGACACATCCGTGCTGACGGTAGCGTGGCCGCTCCCCTCTCCCGCCAGCATATTGGTGGTGACGGCAGCGTGCTCGCTGTGGTGACGGCAGCGTTTCCGCTCCCCTCTCCCACTGACACCTGCGTGGTGATGGCGGCTCGTCCGCTCCCTCTCCCACCGGCACATCCGTGGTGACGGCAGCGTGACCGCTCCCCTCTCCCACCGACACATTCGTGTGGACGGCAGCGTGACCGCTCCCACCGACACATTCGTGTGGACGGCAGCGTGTCCGCTCGTCTCTCCTACCAGCACATCCGTGGTGACGGCAGCGTGTCCGCTCCCTCTCCCACTGACACATCCGTGCTGACGGCAGCGTGTCCGCTCGTCTCTCCTACCAGCACATCCGTGGTGACGGCAGCGTGTCCGCTCCCTCTCCCACTGACACATCCGTGCTGACGGTAGCGTGGCCGCTCCCCTCTCCCACCGGCATATTGGTGGTGACGGCAGCGTGCTCGCTGTGGTGACGGCGGCGTTCCGCTCCCCTCTCCCACTGACACATCCGTATTGGCGGTAGCGTGGCCCTCCCCTCTCCCGCCAGCATATTGGTGGTGACGGCAGCGTGCTCGCTGTGGTGACGGCAGCGTTTCCGCTCCCCTCTCCCACCGACACCTACGTGGTGACTGCAGCGCGTCCGCTCCCCTCTCCCACCGGCACATCCGTGGTGACGGCAGCGTGACCGCTCCCACCGACACATTCGTGTGAACGGCAGCGTGTCCGCTCCTCTCTCCTGCCAGCACATCCGTGGCGACGGCAGCGTGTCCGCTCCCTCTCCCACCGGTCGCTGTGATGGAGCGTTCATGCCCAGGGTGCATGGCCGCCCTGGACCCTGCGGATGACCAGGACCTCTGCGTGTCGTGCCTCGGCCCTGAGCAGCGGGGCCGTTGGCCAGCCTCCCCTCATCTCAGCCGGGGTCTTCTCTGAAGCGATCGGCAAAGAGAATGGTGGGGGCCCCCAAACGACGGCGGATGACGAGCCAGCTCTCCTCGAAGGTAGATCGCTTGGCTGCCGACATGGAGCAGATGAAGGCGCCCCTCCTCAATCTGCAACCTGGTACTGGCCAGGTGGAACCTGCCATGCCAGAGTTTGCTCTGGGGTCGCCACCGCCGCTGCCGGAGGACGCCATATCCATTGCAGCCTCGGCGAGCCACTTCAACGTGTCATCAGGGGACCCGGCCTCACAGCGCTCGGGGTTCTCCTCGCACTCATCTGCCCAGAGCTCTCGGGAGGGGACGGTTTGTTCCTCCGTGCAGAGCATTATCCGCACTGCCCTGGCACACTTGCAGCCGAATGCACCGCGTGCGGAGGTGGCCTCTAGCGCCTTCCACAGGCGCAATCCTTCTCCGGTGGAATTCACATTCCGTCTTCGTCAGATTTTTTTGAGGGAGCTGCACTCATGCTGTAGAGATGTCACAGCCGGCTGATGACCGTGCTCTGACGGCGATGGAGGACGCTGCTGTGGCTGGTCTCCACCACATGCCCCCCCCATCGAGCCCTCCATTGCAGCACTGATAGTGGCTCCTGATGAGGCTCTGAAGCCAGATCCCAAGTGCCCCTCTACCCAGAGTAGGGTTACTGATGGGCATATTTGTAAGGCTTATGAAACAGCGGCACGCATCGGCCGGCTGGGGAACACCCTTTTTCATCTGCTACTGGCTCTCTCCACCTCCCTGCAGGATGCACAGGTGGATGATTCCACACAGGACATGTGTGACATATCCCTACAGGCTTTTTGCCTCCCAAACGAGGGAACTGGGGCGGCTGATGTCCACCCTGGTGCACACGCGCCGTCATATCTGACTGGCGCAGTCACCCCTGACGGAGACTGCTCGTAGGGTTCTTCGTCAGGCACCGGCAGAACCAGGGGAGCTGTTTGGGGCAACTGCCCTGGAAGCTCTGAACCGCACCGCCCTGGCTGATGAGACCAGGCAGCGGCTGGTGTACCTTCACAGGGGTGCGGCCACTTCCTGTACACCGGGACCCTTCACCGGCCCCCGGGCCTCGCCCCCGGCCGCCTGCCCACGGCGGCCGGCGCTGCTTTCAGCGGTCTGTGAGTCAGCCTGCTGGTGACTTTCGCCCCCCTGTGCGCGGACTGTCCCACCAGCGTCGGGGCGTTGATCCCGACCGTCGCCCCCCCGGGACGTCCGGAGCCCGGGGGAGACGGCGCTAAGGCCACGGAGCCGGTCGTCAGCTACTTTTCCGGCAGCAGCTCGGTTACTGGGCTGCCTGCTCATTGGGGCCCGGGTGGTTTCCACCCTAGCCCAGGGGTACGTATTGCAGTTCCGACACCGGCCTCCTATCTCCGGCCGGGTTGAGATGACCATCGTCGGAGACCCGGCAAACATTCCGGCTCGGGCTCAGGTGTTGCCCGCCCTACTGGCCAAGAGCGCCATCATGCCGTTGAACCCCCGGCCGCGGCCTGGGGGTTCTACTTGAGCTACTTTCTCGTCAGCAAGAGAGACGACGGACGTCGTCCCATCTTGGACTTGAGGGACCTCGACGAATACATGAAGGTCCTGCCCTTCCGGAGGCTTGACCACAGCAGATGCTCTGCGTTGGTCAGGAGGAAGTGGTTTGCAACTGTGGACCTACAGGGCGCTTGTTTCACGTGCCGGTCGCGGCACGTCACCGGTAGTTCCGGGGGTTCGCCTACCGGGGCCACCGTTGTCGGTTCAGGGTGCTCCTGTGCGGGCTCTCCCTGTCACCGAGGATTTTTTTCACCAGGTGCGTGATGGCAACCCTTGCCCCTCTTATACCTTTGGGCCTGCTGTCGCTATGCCCCCTGCAATGTGGCTGGACAGCCTCGCCTGGATGCCAAGAGGCACGGGCGCAGGCTGGTCAGGGTTTCGCGGGTGTGTGTCTATACCCTTGCACCCTGGAAAGGCGGGACATTCCGGCTGAGGGGTGTGCCCTTAGGCGCTTTCCCCTCCCTGCCGGGAGGCTGTCATCAGTAGTCCTCCCGGGTCTGCACGCGCCACATCAACGTGCTGGAGCTCTGGGCTCTGCACTTCACACTAACATTTTTTGCAACTCCTGTGGGGGAGGCACGTGCCGGGTCGGTCGGACAGTGTGTCCACTGTTCCTTGATCGGCCACCAGAGGGGGCCCCGACTCTGCACAGCTGCTGCAGGTGTCCCGGGGCCTCCTAGCGTGGACAGCTCCTCGCCTGCCCGGCCTTCGGGCGATGTTCCTGCCTGGAGACAGGAACCGGGTGACGGACTTCCTCTCCCGGCGCAAGCCGCCTTTGCAGAGGGTCCTCCAGAGGGCTCACGGGCTCCTCTTGGTGGCTCCCTTCCGACCGGGGAAACATAGTTTCCACTGCTGCGGAGGCTCTGCTGCGACACAACATGACGCCCCCCAGAGGGACCGTCTTTTCCAGCCGGGGATTCAGGTTTTGCACCCCGACCCCGTCGTTTTTGGCTCTGAGTCTGGCCGCTGCGGCGCCCGACCCATTGCTGTCAAGCTGTCCTGAACCCGTCAGGGCTGGCATCTCGAATGCCCATGTGCCTCCCACCCGCCTCTGGTATGAGTGCGAGTGGGGGAGATTCTCTGCCTGGTGTGCAGACGGGGCAGAGGACCCTGTTCTTTGCCCCGTGGCCACGACAGGGCCAGTGGCCGCCCCTTACCAGTGGGGGTGAGGTGCCACTCGACCAGAAGCGTCGCAGCTTCTTGGCTGCCCTGCAGGGGGTGCCTCTGGAGGACATCTGCACCGCGACTTCATGGACGTCGCCAGACACGTTCTCCAGGTTTTACCGGATCAATGTCGCCACTCCCCAACCATTGGGCGTGGTTCTAATCCCGGGTCCTTCTGCCCCTGGTCAGTGAGGTATGTGACCGGGATCCTACGTGACATTGTTGGTATTCGTCATCCAGTGCTTACAGCACCGCCTGGCGGTCAGTAGGGACGAAATAGAACGAAAGTTACGCCTGTAACTACGGTTCTATGAGTCCCGGATGACCGCCAGGCCTGCCGGTCACTCCGAATCCTCGTGCTCTCGCGAGAAGATTCTAGGAGAAGATCCCATGCTGACGCCGGAAGATATACCCTTCCGGGGGTCATGCAGGGGTCACGGGTGACGTGACATTGTTGGTATTGTACTCGACATGCGCATGCGCGAGGGAAGATATCCAGTGCTTACAGCACCGCCTGGCGGTCATCCGGGACTCATAGAACCGTAGTTACAGGCGTAACTTTCGATTTATGTCAACAGTGGCCAGTGTTCCTGACAGGTGCTAATTAGAAGTGAGAGCTAATGTGCACAGTTGTTGTACCTGAATTAGTGATGTACCAATATGATCACATGATCGGAAATCAGGGTGGAACACATGATTTCCAAATGATTAGGAGGAAATTACAAGAATTCTTTTTTCATTTTTATTTCACTGAATTACATTATTAATTTCTTTATCTGGGCCCCTCACCTGCACAGCAGCCGCTCACCATATCAGCCGAGCCTCGGCTCACTCGGACTCGGGAGCAAAAAAATGTGATCGGTACAATCCTAATCTGAACAGCTGAATATTCCAACATTTATTCCATGTACAGTCCAGGCATTATTAAGTCCTTAGACAGCAGGCAACTTCCCCGTGTACATGGATCCCTACTGCAAAGCAGTTTGTTATTGATATTGAACACATTTTAGGTTCAGCTCTGGGTTTACAATATCAAAAGGCTAGTTCACCATGTCAATTTATGCTGCAAACCTAAACTGCACTAGATCAGATTAGAGACAAGAGATCACCATTTATGTAAAAGCACCAATCACATCTCTCGAAAAGCAGAAGGTTGACTCTGGGAATTAAACCTTTATGTTTGAGAAGGATATCTCAGCAGGTCATTCTTATGAAGTGGAGCGGATTCCTCAAAGGTTGACTTTAAACAATTTGTGCTGAGTGGTAACTTTGTGTCTTTATTAAAATCCTTCCATGATAAAATATTTTCTTGTCCTTTTTTCTCACAAATCTGGAGTCTTATCATACTCACTCAACTGCATACATGTTAATGTGCTATTCCATCTTATTCTAATTATTTTAAACTCCCATTAAAATCACTGGACTACTAAAAACCTTCTATATGTACCATTTCTGTGCTGGATGACGGTAAAATGGATTTAGATGTTAATGTTGTGATTTCACATAAAGATGTGGAAATTCTGTTATGAGCCACTAAAAGTTAATGAATAAGTAATTGTGAGGAGATAAATGAGGGTGGCCATGCGGTACAAGTCCTTATGTGGCTGCTTGGTCTACATACTGTACGTGTGAGTAGTGTTTAAAAGTGTGGGTTGAGTTATCTATCAGAGCTGATAGCTTTTATTAATAAAGCCAGTTCTTCTGGAGTTTTTTTAGCTGTAACCTTTAGTATATTCTAGGTTATTGATTTGTATTTTTCATATTTGTTTATGTCTTTTTAGAACCCCACACAAATGCAGAGACACATGTTCTGACTTCTTAAGTCAATTAACATAATGAATTGACCTCCCCTGTGCATTGCTAATTTTACAAGACATTACGGTGCAGTAACCTCAGACTGGCTCTGGCTGTAAATGCTCTTACTGGCAAACTGCAGTGAACATCGTTCCAACCACTGAGTGTATACACCCCTATCCAAACCACGCTCACAATGGCTGAAACTTTCTTACATGCCTCCGTTGGCTCTCCCTGCAGCACGTTAATTTACTAAGATGCACCGTCATAAATCATCAGATCGACTCGTGCTTTATTGATGTCATTGACATTCATAAGCTCGTGGATTTACACATTTTATATTGATGGCATTCTTTTTCCCCATAGCTCTCTCTTCTATTCTGGCTGCCGCAGCTGTGTAACGTCCAACCTGCCATAAATATTAAATCCGGCAGCATGATTGTGATTGGTCATATTATGCCAACACAGCCCTTTTTTTTTTTTTTTTTTTTACATATACATGCATATATTCAGAGCTGGAAGGGTAAGTTAAGAGTTACTTTAGCAAGAGTAATGAAAGAAAGAACCTCCCTCATTGTGGAAGGTCCTTGTGCTTCAAGTCAAACACACTCATACACCAAACATAGCATCACATAAAAATAGACACATAGAAACCTACAGGCACATGTTTAGGCTGATGATTTATAACAGAGCTGTATAAAATCGATTGTATTCAGGGTCACCTCATGCACAGCAGCAATGGACAAATCTCTTCCATATTTGTCTTCTTTTATTTTCTTTCCATCCTTTCAAATCCTCCTTTTTGCTTTTTACCCATCACACCGTAATAACTTGCATGTCCCATTTTTTTCTGATTTTGTCAGGTCTATTTTCACCGTCTGCTTTCTCATCCTTTTTTCTTTTGTGTCTTTGATAATACCTGACTGTTCTCAGCTTCGTGTTGGCACGAGGTTTCCTGCTTTGAATAAATTGTGTCTTTATTTATATTCTTCTGTCCTAATTCTCGATCAGCTGCCCACTTAATCCTTCTCCTCAACCCCTGGTAGTCTGGTCCATGAGTGGGTTATGGTTATTGCTCTCATTATCTGTTGTTGGCCACACATTACATGTATGTACACAGGAAGTATCGTACATTGCCAATGAAAAATCAGAGTGTATCTGTTTAAAGGTAGGGTAAGCAATTCTACATGATTTCTATAACCAAGAACACACATGGAGACACATGGAGATTCAAACTGGAGACAGCCTGAACTTCACACTCTAATAATCAGTTCTCCAGCCAGTCACACATAGAAAATTTGAGGATTTTTGCTCATGGGAAAGGGAGAGAGTCCATGATTGAATTTATTTCCTTGAGGAGCACTGGCGGGAAAGAGAGGGATGAGCTGCCTCTTAATATTTTGTTGATAATTTGTTTCAGACGTGAGGCTGAATTAAGGTTCTGCGTCAAACCAACGCAGAGCACACGCCGTCGCCGTGACGCCGTCATGAACCCTTCGGACTTCTCCGTCACTCCATTTCGTCGCGGTGCAGTACCCCCCGCGGCCGCTAGTTAGCGATCTTTTTCTGAATGGTTTATCCGACTTTTTCCGGTCACAGTGAATCAAAGAGATAAGGACAACTATTGTGCAAAAAACCAAAAAAAAAAAAAATCACACATAATCAAAGAAAAGAGCCCTGGATGTTCACTACTGCTTCAAACCGGAAACCGGAAATGCGTTGCTTCCAAGTGAACCAATCACAGCCCTCTCCACCTGCGTGTGGTCTGCGTCGCCTCGACGTGTAGTTACAATTTTCGGGAGGTGCACGTCAGTGACGGCGCAGGTGACGGCGAGTGGTCTGCGTCGACCCAAACCACACGCCGTAGGCACGGCGTCGTTTTGACGCAGAACCATATTTCAGCCTTTAGCAGTTATGACGTCATCCAGAAATGTGTTACCCTACCTTTAACTGAAGTAAAAGTTAAGTTACTTGAAGTGCAAGCTGCAACAATCACTGAAGTGACACACAACTCTTATAATATCAGAAAATAAAAAAACTGAATACACAATTTAAAAAAAGAAATCCACATAATTATAATAAGAAAGATATAGTAGCATTTCAAAAAATAGCTACCAAGACAAAAAAGAATTTCCATAACAAACACGATAACACTACAAACTAATAATTAATAAACAAAATCTAACAACAAAACGGGAAGGACAAGACTTAATTAAAAAGTTGAATGATAAAATCTCAGCAAAGCAAAACCTGTTTGTTTTGTTTGATGTAATCTGTTGTTTTGATTTCTCTTTTGTTGCCATGTTTTCACGACCTAAAGCAGAGATTGCTCTAATTCATTTTGTGATATGTTGGTTTTTAATTTGTATTCTGTTGTTTGGAAAGATGACATGTATTTTTGTCACGCATGGGCTAGCGATAAAGGGATAAAAGAGAGCGAATACAACAAGATTCTAATATTTGAGACCAAAAGGATGTTTTTGTTTTTTTGTCTGGCTTTTTTTTGTAAAATGTTCAATATTATAACTAGTATGCACACTTAATGCACAATTTCAGATGTTAATATTGTATGTGGCCAACCTTTCCAGTAATAAGGTAATCCATATTAGCCAAAAGTTCTTTTTTTTTCCAAAAACGTAAAACATGCTTGCCTCATATCTTAAAACAGGCGGACCACGCTCCTCTGACATCAAAAATGGATTTCCTCCTAAGAACTACCACTCACTTTGCAGGTATGAACCATTGACGACATGCACAATTGTTATAGACGTAAATAAATGAGGCTTTAGTGCTGGAAGCCAGTATAACAGATTACACTGAAAGGAAATACTAGTCTCGCTAATGTAAATGGTTATTGCTACTTTATTTTAATCAGGTGTTTATTGGGCACGATTCCCCAAAATGTGACTGCAGTTCAGAGTTTTGCGCTTGTTTGCCCATCTTATTCTCTTTTTAATCAGTTTTTGAGTCAACGGGATGACACATTTTCTGAATATTTACACCCATGTCCCTAAAAAAGAATAAGTGGGTATAAATGACAGATTGTTGGATGAATATCGTCACTCATTAATATGAACTGAAGTGCAATTATTTTCATTTGATTTCATGGGACAGGATCCTCTTCATTTACCATTTTGGGTTTTGTTTAAGAGATAGTAAAATTGTAGTAAAGTCAGCTTTATACTCTGTATTGCCTGTCTGTGGAGGAAAGCGAGGGTAAAATATGGAGAAGGGAGGACAAAGGATTACAATGATTTTTATGAGAGAAAAAAACCTGCACACAAAATAAACTCTGATCTATGACCTTTAATCCAAAAGAATAACAGACTGGGAAAGCAGGAAAGCTGTGATGATTTTCGTGAGCCCGTCTGCCAACAATGTGTTGCTCCTCAATATGGTGCTCTGCTTGTGCAATCTTAACTGCCCACACATGCCGTTATCATATTGTACACACACACACAAGAGTCCTAGATATACACATATTGTCCACATTCTGCAGCATCCATATCTCCACACACCTACACATGCAGAGGGAAGGTTATGGATGTAAACACAGCATGGTGACAGTATGAACCTTGACTTACACACATGAATCACAGAGAAATGTGTCTTTTTTATCTAAAAGCCATGCCTCGCAGTCTTGTTCTCCTCCGGGCAACAGGTGCCAAAATTAGGAGTTCATGTTGCTTTTGCCAGTGTGAGTTGTCATCCAAAGGACAATGGTATTATATAACACAATAAAAATGCTTTGTGTCATGTTCCCTTGGCTCCACAACAAGAACGACGAGCTTTACGCCGTGCGAAGAGGTCCACAGCTTCAGAGGCCCCTTTCCCATTCATTTTACATTTTACTGGTGTTCCAGGAGCTGGAGGGCCTCTGAAATAAACAGACACTGCGAGCTGTGGCCGTGTGATTTAACCCTTTTATTAGACGGACATCAAAGTGAGAGAGGAAGGAATCCAGAGAGGGGCAGAAAGAGTTAAGTGGTTTCTGTCCAGCCCAGCTCTGACATTTAGGTCAGGCCAGTGCTCAAAATGGCATGCGGATAGATTTACTGAGGGCTTTTCATTCAGCTTGTCGCCTGACTGCCTCACATTCAGGTTCTGCCCCGTCATCACTAAAGGTTTTCTTAACCCTTTGCTATCTCACCCACTTGGTCTCAAGACATATTTGTGGAATGTCTCCTTCCTCGTGGTGCTCCAGACACCATCGGTGGGAAAACAGCACCTCTTCACGTTTTGTTATGTTTGAATTAGCGTGCAGTAACAATTCCTTGACTGCTTCTAATTAACTGCTTTTGGAAGTTTGGTTGTTTGGGGAATATAAATTCAAAGTTCGCTGGTGGCTTCATGGCTCCGTTGTTTTTAATTTGAGAAGTTGCTGCGGTGCATTCCCAAATTCTCATGGCGGAGAAAAACAGAACTGCCAGCGTACCTTCTGCTAATTAGGTCATTATGAGACAGAGTTGCAAAAACATATTATCAGCATTGCTAGGTAACTGGTTTAGCTTTTGAAAAAAAAAGACATGCACAATTTAATACCCTGAAATATTTTTGTGCAACAACATGACTGCAGAGGCAGTTTTAAACAGAGCCGTCCAGCTTATTTTCTGTGTGTGTATATTACAATGTCTTTGAATAACTCTAAGAACAGTTGGATAAAGTCCTTCACATAGTAGAGGTGACCACCCTGCCAACACACCTGACCAGCCCAAACTGTACAATTCTTATCTCACCTGAGCTGTACAGCTGAATTGAAATGTGGCTTAAACAAATTAAAGGCACCCTGCGTAAGCATTACCACTCCAGACCAAATAGGGCATCATATCACAAGAAAGTCTTTGCCACCTTGCAGGGGTTGACAAATGAACATCAGCACCTTATTATCCACATAAACACTGTTGCTGAATGTAAAACTATAATACAGTGACACCATTTTACAACAACATAACATTAGCAACACAAATGTAGCTCACACACACTCATCTAGAGGAAAGGCTGAAAGAGTTATATTTTATCCCCTTTTCTGATAAACTGCAAATGTGTGGGGAATAAAAGGAAAAGTAGCTATCCATCTGAATTTCCTTGGGGGAGTGTTTTGGTGAAATGTTACTGCATTTCTACCTTTCTCCTCAAGATTCCCTTCCACATGCTGACGTCAGCCCAATCCTTGCTCTCTCATTGGCTGTAGCTTAAAAGAGCCTCCCACCAGTGGCTCCAGATATTTGGCATTTCAGATATCCATCCTCGGTTAGAGATCACGCAGCGAAGTGTCACTAAAAGTCTTTTGAGTTGTCCACACATACTGAATGATGGCCAATGGGTGACCGCCAACTGCTTACCAATTCACCCCGGACCAGTCTGTAAGGTGGGCAACAGGAAAATCTAACTTTTAAAAATTACTTAGTTTCAAAGTCACCTAAATGGTTGAATAGTTTGCAAACTTGACCCTTACGTTTCTAAAGGATAGCTTAATGTTACACCTCTAAAACCCCCATTTGAATCTTAATTGGCCATGTGCTTTTATTTTGAATGAGAAATTAAGAGAGGGACTGTGGGACAGCATGTGGCATTTACAGACTCAGCCTTTGTGAATGGAATATGCTTGATTAGATAAGCTGCAAGAGTGCACTCTAGTCTTTTTTGCTGAGGAAGGTTTCTAACTGAGTGAAATGGCCCAGAATTATCTAAGTGGTATACGCTATAATAAGAACTGGCCACATTTCTTGCTTTCTCATCTTATTCAGCATTGCATAAGATCATCCTTAATAAAAGGAAAGGATATAATGAATAATTGTAAAAATGCACGGGCTAAATCCTAATAGTCCTACATCCTAATACTCTCAACATTGTTTTCTTACAAAAACAAACCCACGTGCTCTATTGATGACATGTTCTTTAGATATCTTTCAAAAACTTGATGGGTTCTAAGAAAGCCAAGAAAGGGTGTACATATGTACAGTACATATATATATATATATATATATATATATATTTTTTTTTTTTTTAATTTTTTTTTTTTTTTTTTTTTACTATTGAAGCCCACTGAGTTTAATGGTTTTAATGTCTATGAGAGATAAAATGAAAAAAAAAAAATTAATCCAGAAGATCACATTGTAGGATTTTTACTGAATGAATTGGTAAATTCCTCAGTAAAAGAAGTGTTTGGTCACCTACAAACAAGCAAGATTTCTGGCTTTCACAGACCTGTAACTTCTTCTTTAACAGGCTCCTCTGTCCTTTGCAGGATTTGAGTCCCTAGTGGCGTAGTGTGTTACTGATGGTTCCTTTGTTACGTTGGTCCCAGCTCTCTGCAGGACATTCACTAGTTTCTCCCGTGTGGTTCTGGGAGCTTTACTCACCGTTCTTGTGATCATTTTTACACCACGGGGTGAGATCTTGCGTGGAGCCCCAGATCCAGGGAGATTATCAGTGGTCTTGAATGTCTTCCATTTTCTAATAATTGCTCCCACAGTTGATTTCTTCACACCAAGCTGTTACCTATTGCAGATTCAGTCTTCCCAGCCTGGTGCAGGTCTACAATGTTGTTTCTCACGTCCTTTGACAGCTCTTTGGTCTTGGCCGTAGTGGAGTTTGGCGTGTGACTGTTTGAGGTTGTGGACAGGTGTCTTTTATACTGATAACCAGTTAAAACAGCTGCCATCAATACAGGTAACGAGTGGAGGACAGAGGAGCCTCTTAAAGAAGTTACAGGTCTGTGAAAGCCAGAAATCTTGTTTGTTTGTAGGTGACCAAATACTTACTAAATACTACTTACCAATTAATTCAATAATTCAAGAATTTACCAATTAATTCAGTAAAAATCTTACAATGTGATTTCCTGGATTCTTTCCCCCCATTCTGTCTCTCGTAGTTGAAGTGTAACTATGATAAAAATTACAGGCCTCTCTCGGCTTTTTAAGCGGGAGAACTTGCACAATTGGTGGCTGACTAAATAATTTTTTGCCCCACTGTGTGTGGAACTTTTGCGGTGGTGGGGTATGGTTCTGGCTCAGCTGCAGAATCTGGACCAGCTGCCTCCACTCTTCTCTACCCGTCCCCCCCTTTTACGCAGTACCAGCTGAGACCAGAGCAGGAGTGGAAGCCAGGAGAGCTGTCCTGACAACCTTTGCATGGTCCTGTTGCCTAAAAGGGAGTTGTATAATGAACTGGTTCATTTGGCCGCCGTTCAAAAGTCCAGGCCCTTGATCATACATGAATGTATTGCTTTATGCAATTTCACTTGATGTGATCCAAAAAAAATCCCACTTGTCATGACTGTGAAATCTAGCTTTAAATATGTTTATTTTACTGCAAAGTTTGATATTTTAACATGGAGATCAATGGAGATAGGCTAGACCCTAGTGGTTAGTTAGTGAACTGCAATTTTTACTTTTTCTTGGATGGATAAAACCCAGATAATAAAATCTTGGCACATGTCTTAGAAACATGAAGTAAACAAAAAGAAGCTAAACAATGCACACACATAAATCAAGCTTGAATGTCTGGCTAAAAAACAACACTCTCAACCCGTTTCAGCAAGCAAGATAAGAATTTTACACACAAAGAATCAAATAAGTGCCTTGTACTCCAGTGGTTAGTAATTTGGGTAAAAGGTTAGTGGCATACCTACTAGTATTATTATCTGATTGTAAAGCACTTAGGTCAACCTTGTTGTTTTTAAATGTGCTCACTACTTCATTTAAAAAAATAAACTTTCCCAAGTTGAATGTTGACTACAACTTTGGCCCTTAATTTTTTTTTCCAAACAACATCCCATAACAATGAATGAACCTGTGGATTGTATCACGTTCTGAGAGGAATGCCAAAGGGACATATTCACATGACTGCACGTCTCCTTGTATCACTGCAAAACCTATTCAACAAAGAATCCTTTTCACCTTGTGCTATATTTCAAATAAAAGTGGGCCAAAAGAAAATGTTAGTCATTAGTAATCCGGTGTTGCCATCCAGAATATCTGGGAACACATTCAGAACCCCCTACTAACCATCATCCTTTCATTTTCCTTAGTGACATGCTCATAAATACTGTAGCTTTAAATATTGTGGTATTTATCATGGTTTTTTTAATATATAATTTACCAAAAGCATGTCACCAAATGCTGTCACATCATATTTCTTTGTAATGTTTTGTTCAAAAACTGTGACTAATAAGAAGATGGTGTTAATACAGTATTCCATCCGTGTGCTATATCTGAACCTCCTCCTCCTCCTGCTGCTCTGCTCTTCTTCCCTCATTTGTTTCTCACACCACCTCGTTGCTAAACTGACAGCAACAAAGATGACAAATAACCTGTAATCTTACTGTAATACTGAAGTTGTAAGCACAGCTAGCGGGAGCTTCATCAGAAGTGCTGCAAAACTATCACATGTAACGTGTAGTGAAGAGTGAAGGTGTGAAAAATAATGCTGAAATTTCAAAACGCAATGTCAAATTCTGTCCCTTTTTTTTATACGACAAAAAGATTTGTGTTGGACCTTGTCACAATGACTATAAAGTGCTTATATTTTAGATATATCTTTCCTAAAATATACACCCATGACTGAGTTGACTCCATGTCAAAATCTAAATTCTTACAGTAGAAATAAACAGGCATACCAAATGGTACAAAAACTGCTTTTAGGCTCCATAGCAACAGCCAACTAGTGGTCTATGGTGTCAAAAGGCCAGCTGCCATCACTTTAGCTTCTTAGCACCTTTGAAAAATGTGACTTCTGAGTTTAGACTTAACAGAGCATAATCCTTATTTTGTCAATATTTTTGCCCTTTGTGGTGGCGGATGTGCTAATAGACTGGCAGAAGTAAGTGTTTCTTGTTTTAAATATTGTTTAGATATAGTGACATCTGACATGAAAATAGATGGTTTCAAATTCAATCTTAGTTAGCATCTTGGTCTAAGAGAATATAAAAACAAGCATGATAAGTGAGGTGGAATAATGAGTGGTGCCCCTTCTTCTGTCCTCTTCTTCTCTTTCCTTTCTTCAGATGAACCCTCGGTTATTAATTGGAAGTATCTCATCATCATCATTGTTCTCCATTGTTCTTGTGGTTTGTTGTGCTGGTCTGTCCCTTCCTTTTCTCATTTGTGCATGTTTGCAGGTCAGAGCCTCAGGAGCTGCATGCTGACCTGCAGTCCCCCCTTCTGACCATCCCACTGCTTGCTTCCACCTGTCTTTATCAGTGTTGGGACAAACGTGTTATTTAGTAATGCGTTACAGTAACACCGTTAGTTTTGCGGTAACTAATACTCTAATACTCTAACTCTAATTACTTTTTAAATTCAGTAACACAATTACAGTTACCAAACGGTGCATTTCTGGCTACAGTGAAGCTTTTTTCCCCACACCCGGAGACCAGAGGAAACGTAGTGTAGTGTAGTGTAGTGTAGTGTAGTGTAGTGTAGTGTGTGACGGTCATGGCGAGCCAAGAGAAGGCGAGTTTTGCAACTTGGAGATATTGTTATTACAGTAATCCCTGATTTTTCGCAGGGCTTACGTTCCAAAAAGAACCCGTGATAAGTGAAATTCTTTTTACAATTATTATAGAAGGCTTCAAATTGCGGAGATATGCACCGCCTCGCACGTATTTCACTGCTCTTCTGACGGCTGCTGCATCCCGACCCTGTAGCGTCTTTTTCTTCTAAAGCCGCGGTGCAGCTGTGTTTTTTCGAGACAAGAACATAGTTATGGGTCGTTGTTGTCGCTCTTTTTTCTTCTGGGCAAAAAGATTCTTATAAACCGACATGCCACCATTGATTATATTTGAGACTGTAATGAACGATTCATCAAAGGGTCCCGTTCTTGAGCTGCTGCTGAAGCTCATTGGCCATTCTCAGCATTGTTGCTAAGCGACCAACGTTATTGACACAGGAAGTGAAGAAGCGGGGTGACTGTTTAGCCAATCAGAATGCAGAACACGATGGACAATGCAAATCCATACAGTACATGCTGAATTGAAGGCTACAGGGGCATTAATGGGAACATTTAAAATAATGTAGTGTTTTTAAGTAACTAAAAAGTTACTTTTCATAGTAACGCATTACTTTTTGGTCTAAGTAACTGAGTTACTAACTGAGTTACTTTTTAATGAAGTAACTAGTAACGGTAACTAGTTACTATTTTTCAGTAACTAGCACAACACTGGCACCAACTAACAATTGTGTCTGTGTTTCTCCTTTCTCTGTTCTTCTTTTCCTGCCCTGCCCAGTCTGGCCTCCGGCAGGAGGGCCCCCCCCCTTATGATCCAGGTCCTGGTCCAGGTTTCTTCCCTCCTAAAGGGGAGTTTTTCCTTGACACTGTTTGTGTTAACGTTTTTCTCCCATGAGGGGAGTTTTTACCTGCCATTGTTTATGTAATAGTTGCTCGGGGGTCATGTTCTGGGTCTCTGGAAAGCGACCTTGTGTTGTAATAGACACTTTAACCAACCTTCTAACTTCTAAATTGAAGCCATTGTGGAAATAAGAAAAATTGCAATTCATTAACTGACCACCTGGTGTAAGCGCGTCAGTGACCATTGACCCCTGGCAACTACGGCTAACTTTAATTGACATAACGTGGGCATGTTCCAGCTAGCTTCCCGGGCCTCTTTGCTCCACCCACTCTTCAGAAAAGTGGGTTTGTCCAGGAATCAATAGTTTCCAGCCTTATTTGTTTCAGATTATTGGATTAACCATAATATTTGCAGATTCAGCCTCTGGACAGATGCCAAAGACCAGAGCTTGTGAAATCTGGCTTCAAATGTACTCATCAGAAAAATATGGGTGACGTCACAGACAAGTGATTTTCTTTCTCAGCCTGTGTTATTGGCATTAATTTAACCCTTTAGAGGGCACGTGACCATATTTGGTCGCTTCCGTAGAAATGCTGTATATGGTTATTACAAAAAACAAGTTACAATGGTAATAGAAGTCTTTTTATATTCTCCAATAACCCTCTGGAGTTGAAATGTTGAAATTTCAACTGGTTTATTGACTTGCCTCTAAAGCGTTAATGACCTTGTACTGTAGGTGGGCTTTTTGTTCTAGAACTGGCTCTTCTTCAGAAATTGGTTTCCAAATTGAACCTTTCTGGCTGAAATACTTCAGTTTCACAGCTGCTGGAGAAAGAAACAAGGCCAAATGACTGTTTTAAAAATTCTTAAAGGCTGAAAAAGTTCCAATCTCAGCTTCTTTAAGGCACAATGGGATTGACTTTTAGGTTAATCAGCCCTAAATATACTGTTAGCAATAGATCGTTTTGAGTAACAAGCTACTAAACAGCACATGACACCTGTTATATTACTTTACATTGCATCGATTGAAATTCATCAAAATTCAGACCTGCATGTGTGGCTGAGCGAAGCAAAGCTAAAGCCCTATTTGCACAGGATTATTATGATATTTGAGTAATTAGAAATCCTGATTATTATAATGACGAGAGCTTTTTGCAGTTAAAGCTATTATGAGAACGGTTCTGTCCTCAGGTAATACTACTGAATAAGACTTGAAATTGCAAGCATTTTTTATCACCATAACTCTAATTTCCTGGCAGCATATGAAGCCCATCTGGTTTAAAGTGGGAGGAAGAAATGATGGTCATGTTTGTTTTAGAGAGTATTTGAGAAAACGGTAATTAGTTACTGCCCAACACTGGTGATGATGAACAAAGACCACGTTTAAAGCATCTGTACTTCTGCTCTATTGAAACCCTTGTAGAGGAAGCTACTGCACTTACTATAGTGTAAAAAATGTGAAATACAGAGAATGCACTTATGTACTGAGCACCATCAGCTGACTGCTGTGCTGTCTTTACTCTCACAAATGGACAGCGTTTATTTCTAAAGCACTTTTCAAGTGCAATTGACCACTCAAGCCAAATTAACTGTCACATTTCACTTTTTGCCTTTTTTTTCCCCATCATCCTGAAATAAAATAGTTCACTGGTTCAGCTACTGATTAGAGGAAACCCATTCCACTTGTTGAAGCCCGGGCTGCTGCAGGACAGCAAATAGATATGAACATACAAAAGAAACCTGCAGCCACACGCTAGCGCTCTGAGATGAACCCGTTTCCAGTCATTGTGAATTAATTGGAACTGAAAAGTGGGTGACTGTGCTCCCCCGCCTCCACATGCATCAACTCCCAAAGGCCAAGTAATGTGGGCAGAAAGCCCGGCTGCCTCAGTGATGTGAGAGCCTGCGGACATCTGGGAACGTCGGGAACAGAGTAGACGGCTAGAAAGAGGCGAGGCCGCGGTGAGGGTGGGGGGAGGGGGCTGGTGTAGATTTGGTGAGAAACGGAGAGGTCAGCGTGGCAGGTTGGAGAAGTGGAGCCGATCTTGAACAGAGGATGTTGGCAAGTCTGAAGTTTGAGGGAGCAGAGAACTGACTGTGGAGTGGAAGGAAGGAATAAACAAAAAGTTGTTCCCCACACCGGAGAGAGAGTGGATGATGCAGTCTGTCAGGTCCCCAATCTGTCAGCGGAGTGACTCCGGTCCCCTCGGGCCACACGACACAGCCCGGCCTCACTCTCTACTCACTCCCACTCACACACCGTGTCCTCATGCACCCTCCTGTCCCCAGCAGTTCACTTTACTGCAAAGTGATTTTGCCACAGGGAGAAAATAGATGTTTTATTTGCTGTCTGAACTGGACTTAATGCCGCACTTTAAATCATGAGTTTAGCTGTATACACACTATGAGGTCAAGTACATGATAAAGGGGGATCATGTATTTTTTATGCATTATATTTATATTCCTCATATATTTATTTTGGTGTCAGCAAAAAACTCTTGTGCATCGTGTTTTTAAAAGTGAAGCAGCGCTGACATCTGCTGGGAGGAATGTAGCATCGCAACTACATCATACGTTATAGGTGTATATTTTGAGTCAAAGGTCAAAGAGTGCAAGAGTTGGGAGAAAAAGAAGTGCATTTAAAAAATATTTGGATGACCCTACTATATATGTAAGTGTTTTTATGATATTATTGATTGTAAATAGTATCATTGATGACATTTGTGCAATAGAAAAGTGTAATAGGAAACTATTACACATCAATCTAGCTATGCTGACTCATATCGGGCTCAAGAAGCTCGTGGTGGTGGTACGTCCTCTTGAGAGTATCTCTCACATGATCCTGCATTCCTCATCATAGGTGGCCTCTCTGCTCCTCTCTCCCATATACAGTCATGTTCAAAAGTGAGTACCACTCTTTTTCAATTCAAGGGTTTTATGTAAAAAAAAAAAAAGAAAAAGAAAAAATGGGACATTACCTGGTTATAGAATTAGGTAATGATCAACAGATTGTGTGCTCTATTATGTAAAACCCCTGAATTAAAAGAGGTAGTCTTACTATTTCTATAGGGTCTCTCCACGGGTGCAATGCATTCCCGACTTACTGGCTCTATCTACCCTTGATCTACCTCATCCTGCAACTCTCTCTCACCTTCACCAAACAATGTCTTAATCCCTAAAAAAGCCAACTTAGCACGATGGAGCTCACACAACTGTCAGACCTCACAAACATAGAGAGATCCAGGGGCGCACAAATATAATCCTGGATACACTGTGGAACATGAGAGGACAAATAAGAAGGGTATCAACACGTGATGGCAGGCGCTCAATTTAGTCTTGTATCACAAGGTCCAGGGAGCGATCCAGAGGGTCCGCTATGCACGTCCACCTCAGGCCAGCAACCTGACGTGAACCTGGGTCACATTTATTGAAGCTTTTTCTGAAATAGAAAAAGAAATGTGTAATTTATACTAAAGTAAAAATTCTAATGTCCTATTTTGGAAAGATTAAACTTAAATCTTTCACTGCAGGAAAAAAACTTCAAACTTCAAGTTATATGCATTAAAAAAACTGTAATGATACTACAGCACCTCTCACTTTCTTCTGCATTTTTAAAATATGCAGCCTTGTACTTCCACCTTGTGTGTCACTGATTTATCTTTTATCTTGACACTGTGTGAATTTGTGAGTAATATAACAAGTAGCCTTTCACCTCTCTGTAGTCAGTTAATTTAGCCTGGAGCTGAGTTGCTCATTTTCTTCCCATCACTGCTAGTTTTTTTGTCTATGCACATGATACTACGTGCGCCAGGTCTTTTGCTCTGCCTCCTCAGAGCAGCAGTGTCCTATGAATAGTAGCCTTCCACTGTGCAAAGGCTGGCTCTTTGCCAGTCAGCTAAAGGTGCCAGTATGGAACCGGATCCAGCTTACAAAAGGTCAACATACCCCAGACGGGATCAAGTAGCTCCAACTTGAATTGCAGTGTCACCCGGGATGCCGCCTCACGTCCGACAGCCTTACCAGAACACCAAACTCCAGTTCAAGGAGTTGGTAAAATGAATTTGAAACCATTGCTGGCATAGCTGTGAAATATGTCCCATTGTAAAATACATTCATGAGTAGATGGAATCTGCTCAGGTAAAAATATTTGTACTTTCATGTCTGATACTTGACTGGGTTGTTTCTCTTGTCCCCAGCATAAACCACAGAGGTTGACTAAGGAAGTAGTGTAGGTCCTTTCTGTTCTGACCTGTCAAATTGCTTATACAGCTTGTTTCAGAGCAGCAGAGTCGTGTATCCGAGTCCTGCATGATGCCTTGGGCACTTTGTCTTCCAAGCTGGTCCTGGGTAAGTTTTGTGGTGTGCAGGGACGTATTGCCCTATGAGGGGATGCTGGTGCCGTAACATCCATATAATATCAGGATCCAAAGTTTTAGCGCAGAACACTGCAGCATAACAAAGTGATTTATTATAGTTATTCCTCTGCCATAAAGGTTGGCTATAAAAATCTTTCAGCGTACTTGAAACATGATAATATATAGTATATAGTATATCATAGTTTATCTCCCTGACATTACGTCCATGCATAAACAATGAATAAATAAAGTCTGTGTTTTACAGTAATTTATGTTCATTGATCCGGGAAGTGACGTCACACTTTAATTCAACAGTTACCTTTTATTTAATATTACATTTTAATATTTATTTAAAAACATGTGACCAGACACTCAAGAGTTAGATTTCAGTGACTACATATCACATTTCAAGTGACAAAATTGTAAAAAATGGCGTATTGGTCTATGTTTAAAGTTGCCATGGTAACAGTAAACTTAACGGTGAACGTAACTGGAGTTATTTTTGAAGCCCTAAAGATTTTGTGGCCTCAGAGAGGCTTTGAACTTGATGGAAGATGAAAAGTTTTTACCGCTTGACGCAGCCACACCTGTCGTCATCTCGTTGTGGTTCTTTTACTGAGCTGGACTTCTCATTTCTCAATTCCCAAGAGCCCTAGCAGCCTACATAGGGCTGGTCAGTTTGTGGGGGAATTTTTACTTTACAAATCACCAACATGGCGCATTTGGATGGTAGATCCTCTGTGATTATTAGGCATCCTCTGTGATTTGCCTATTTCAGAGTAGCGCAAAAAGAATTTCCATGTAGCAGTGCCACTTCTGAACACATACTTTGCTGACAAAAGAGCCTCTGAAAAAACTGGGGTAATAAGTGTGGATGGTTCTGCACATATCATCATACCACTTTGCCCCAGTAGAGTTGAACATTGTTGTCTCTTATGCCAGGGCTTAATGCATGAACGTTCTTGTGCTCCCCTGTGTGGTTGGAAATGACATTGCTACATAGAGTGGCTTTAAGTAATAGCATATAAGAAAAAATATCTGCTAAATGTACTTTTTTTATTTTTTTTTTAAAAAAAGCTTAAATCTCTTTAATAACATGAATTTCTTTTTATTGAAGAAAATCAAGGAAAGACACTTTATTTTATTTGGTACATCTTAAAACGGTATTGGGCCCATGGAACACAGCAAATATACTCAGACACATTCATACTATCATAAAACGTGCGGAAAAACATTCAAGAACAGCTTAATACTTCTGCAAATTTGAAAATGCCCTATTATAACTATGTGAATGAAATCGAAGCGTATTTGAGCATTTGTTGAGTTTATTTGCAAAATTCCATTCAGTTGTTTGCAAACTCAGGGTTTGGTTGCCTGCAAGGAACGAGACAGCAAACATAAAGGGCCACGGCACAAAAATGAGTGAGGATTGCAAACAAATCCAGATTTTAATATGCAATGAAAATCCCTCCCAGGTGGTCAGAAAAATTGAAGGTAAGGGATGCAGGGTGGCGGCGTGTCACAGGCAACCACTGAGCTGCTATGTTAGCGAAGAAAAAAAAAACACTAAAATATAAAAACACAACACATTCATTACCACAACAAAACATCCACTCAAAATTGTTTCTTTACATCTCTTTTCCACGTGTTCGTTAGCATGCCAGCTTTCTTGCCTATTCCGCAAAATTATTAACTTTTGCCGTAAACTTCAGAGAGAAAGCAGTCAAAGAAAGATGATTTTTTTTGTTTGTTTTTGTCATTTTTTGCAGGTCAAAGTGGGCCACTATCAGCTATATCAAGAATAAATGCATGATTTTAATGGTACACTCAATTCAAAATGTTAGAAATAAAATAAATATTAAAATAAATACATGCATTCAAATCAAACAAAATATATTTTGAAGCTATAACTCACGTGATCATCTTGTTTAGCATTGAATAAGTCGAATGTTAGGTTCTATTTACCTGCAAATGAAGACACTTGCAGGGGTTTTAAAAGTGGTTGATCGATCAAGTACACCTTGAACCCATCCGCATGTTCGTCTAGCCATTGTCGCTGCCAGCATTGTTAGCAATACTAATTCACAAGGATGTTATTTATATGTGGTATTCAGTAGATAAATGGCATAGAAATATGAAACCAAACACTATATACTATGTACTATACTATGTGTGTTGTCTGACTTAAAGCAGCACAATGTAACTTTCAGCTTTTGTTAAGTTTGGCGGCTCCTTTGGACAAAATCGGTAGTGCTTTACCAGAAAGAACACTACATTTCCCATGAGCACCAGCGCGTACTGCCGGAAAACTCCTGTCCCCGTCGCGTGCATTTGTTTTGACAGTGAATGAAATAAGACGGGTCGGACTTTCAAAACTACTTTTCTGTTTTCAGCGGTCGTTTGCAGAATGGATAGCGAAGAGGTAATGTATCTATTTTTGGCTAAACAATATAATATGACGATGTTGAAAATCACTAAGTTCAACTTGGTTTTATTAAGTTGTTTCAGCGAGATAATGCGCCCTACAAACTCATACGCTCTGCACCTTCTTCCTGTCACGTTTTTTAGAGGGATTTTGTCATAAATTAGTAGTCCAACATACTTACTGACAAAATAAAAAAATACTTTATAACCTGTGAATAACTGATTGCCCATTCCTTGCATTTTGCAGATCAGCCCTGCACAATTTTACAGTTCTCAGGAAAAATACTAGAACCCAAGATGAATGTATGTTAAAACATTCTAATTTTGATTCTTATTAAACATAGAACTCTACATTTGTATCATAACAATTCTGTCTCTCTTGTCGGACATCCCTCCTCGTCTTTCATCTCACGCCAGCGAGCACCGGGCATTTAGCTTGTTACTCTCCCGCTTTCCTTTTTTCGCCTTCTCCGTTAAAACTTTTATTTTCTTCGTTTTTTTCGCTGCTCCGGCCATGATACCAGCTTCTGCTGAGCTCTGCGCTCCACGCCCAGCTTTCGTCTCGACTACGAATCGGGAAGGAGGGGGAAGTGACGTATGCCGTAAAGCAGTCAAAGCTGTAAAAATGTGTAGTTTTTTAGTGTGGAAGGGTTCCTACCATGCTCCTCAAAGTTACATAGTGCCAGTGAAGGCGATACAGACCCCTCAGACCATGACCGAGGTGTCATTAAACCTGTTGTAAATTGATGTACCATCACAATGACTCTGTGAATATTAGATTAAGGTGGAAAAGTTACATAGTGCTGCTTTAATGTGAATAAAATAACTTTTATAAACAGTGAAGTTAATGTATTTAGTTTATTGATGGCAGTGGCAGCCATGTTGGCTTCCAAAGTCAGAGCAGGCGACGTTTATCTGTGCATATTCCTCAAAAATGTCAAAAGAAAATCAGCTAAAAGGTGCTTCCCTTCTGTTTCCTGCCCAACAGAAGGGAGGCGTTGTGTGTGGGGAATAATCTGCGTATCAACTGGAAATACAAGCAGAAGGCAAACTTGTGGAAAAGTGATGTAAACCAGAACCTATCTCACCAGCTCTTGATTCGTCGCCACCTGATGTCTCTTGGATTTGAAAACCCACCAGCACAAGGAAAAGATGTAGACGGCAACGAATGCCGGAAAATCACAGAGGAAAACAAAGAAAGCAAACCCGCTGACCAGGAGGGTGTAGATTGGGAGTCGGCTGATGTGGCTGATGGTGTATAATATAGTCCACCACAGAAGAGAATCGGACGCTTTTAATTTCTCAGAGGGGGGGCTTAGATCGGTATGAGACGGGTGGGAGGACTGATCGAAACCTTCTTTGTGAGGATTTAGACTCTCTTCTATTTGACTACCTGTTTCCTGACGGGTGACTGATCTTTCTTTAATTGGAGGGGGGTTCTCCAAATCCTCTAAGAAGGTCATAGCTCGAGCTGATTCAGACAATGGCTGCCCGCCATGATCGGCGAAAGTAGTAGCGAGATCTTGACTTAGATGAGCGCTTGCATCTAAATTGGATTGTAATTCATGGAGAACCTGAGTCTGCTCTGTTGTGGTAAGGGGCTGATCTTTTGGGGAGTACTCTTTAATTTTAGTCAGAAAAGTTTGTTCTAGGTCCTGAAAGAGACTTAAATTTGAAGCTGGTGGTGTTTCTGTTAAGGAGAATATGCCTGAATCGAAAGTGTCACTGAAGTCTCCCTCAAAAAGAAGATGGAAGTCTTTTGTAGTATTTGTCAGCCTCTTCCCCGTTTCATCATCAGTATTTGCGTGTCTGCTAGAAGCCTGTACTACTTGAATGAAGACCTCTTCCAAAATCCTCCTCACCAAATCTTCTCCAAATCTTTCGATAAGCATCTGCTCCAATGCCGGGTCTATCACTTCGGGTAATGCAGTATTTTCTGCTCTGACGGGGTCTTCTCTTCCATCTGACAGCTTTTCATATTCAACACGTGGAGAGCTCTCAACTTCTGCTGACAACTCTTCTCCTTTCATTGGATTTTTCCTCTCTCCCTGAGGGCTCTCTCCATTACCTATCAGCTCCCTCGTTGCCTCTATTTTCAGCTTCCCATCTTCGAGACTCATATCTTCTTCTTCTGATGTCTCAGGATGGCATTCTGTTGAAGAGCCTCCCTTTCCAACATTCTCCTGCACTGTACTTTCTCCCGGGATTATTTTCCTCCTCACATCCTCTTTTTGACCCCTCGCTTTTTCTCCTAAACCAATCTGTCTCTGTTTGACCACCTCCAAGGGGTTTGGGTTGCCTTTAACCGCTGGATGAGGTCTGAATGTAATGTGGTCACTTACAGAAACCCTGTTCATTTCACCTGATTCCACTGTTGGCCTTGTATGTGCTGAAGGGTTTATTTCCTGCGGCTTCATTGCTTTCCCATCCCAGCTCAAGCTTTCTCCCTCCCCCATCGGATTTAAAATGACTTGTTCACCTGTGTCAGATTTCAGTTCAACGCTTTTCTCCCTCTCTTGAACGTAAACCTCTTCACCTTCTTGCAGCGGTCTTGACTGTTCGTCCCATCCTTCTGAAATGAAAGCTGTGTATCCTATCTGCCCAAATGAATTTGATTGTAAAGCTTCATCGCTACGCTGCCTCACTTGCTTTATTGTGGCCGTACCCGCACCAATGAGCGCCTCTGTTTCTTTGCCTGTTGTACAGGAAACCTTTGCCTTTTCTGACATGCTTGGTGTATTAGATGGAACATTGTCGCTCCCTTCGGTTGCAATTATTCTGCTTTGCTGTGAATCATCTTCACACGTCTGCTCTGAGTCAAAGCTCTCTGCGCCCAACTGTAATGTTTCCGTGTCATCTCCATAATTTTCACCCTTCTGCTGTTGATTTCCGCTGTTTTGGTTCAGCCCATTTTTCTCAAGTTGCATTTCATCTCCATAACTAGCGCAGATGCCACGTTCTTTAGTTTCATGTGGCCAAAGAACCTGTTTTCCTGGAAACGCTTCCTTTTGCGCCTGGCTCATTGTGATCCCCTCCTCCAATCCTTGTCTAGAAGCGGAAAAGGCAAACCTCATCGCTTCCTTTGTCTCCTGCCTGATTGTATCCCTAAATGCCAGCGTGTCATCTATGGCATTGTGCGCTGTACCTGTAGCCTCCCCTTCCCCTTCGGAAGAAAGACCCTTTTCCTGCCTTGCTGCCTGTGAGATCCTATCAACAGCGCTGGCATTCTGAGACCCCGGCATCGCTGTCGTGTCTGTTGTCTCCAGCTCCCCTGAGCTTGTTACCAAGTCAGCTGTGTGCCATGTGAAGGGCTCGTCTCCTCTTATTCCTGCTGCACTTCCTATTATTCTTTCCGTTCCTCGCTCCCAGTTTGCATGATCATGACACTCAGTTGGACTGTCAACAAAGTCCTCGGACACGGGCGGTGCCCTGTTGAGGCTGAATTCCTGCGGAGTGTCTGTTACAGAGTTCGTCAGTGACCTTTGGGATGCATCTTGTGGGTATGTGCTGTCATCTCTCGGGCTGCTGTCACATGCCTCCGCTGGCTGACGATCTCCAGCGTTAAAGGCGGCAGCAGCCGACAGCATTTCACAAGTGTCTGACTGCACCTGACATGCAGCTAAGGTATGTGACTGTAAGGTGGTGGGTGTATCAGCGCCCACCTGAAATTCTACAATCTCTTGACTTCTCGCTGAATTTTGAATCTGGGGCCCCATATCATTTGAAGGAGACACAGACACAGCTGTCTGCAGCCATTCTGACTCGGGAACATCAGGCCGGTCCTTGCAGCCGGGCCCATTAAGAAAAAGCTGCCACGCATCACTCACAGGGGTTTCTTTATAGATTGCATCACTTGTAGTCTCAAGAAAGGTCTCCCACGTATCATTAACCGAAGGCATATTTTCTTCTCCTGCTTTCGACAAAGTCATTTTGGCTCCTCCAGTCAAGATGTCATCCACATCAGCGGTCCGAAGCTGCTGCGGAGCGTCATCGTTCCAGTCCAGTGTAAGCAGAGGAATCTGATGGTAGGTGAGTACCGCCGCGCTCTTGCTCCGTTGCGTCTTTTGGCATTTGTAGAGAGAGCTGGCAGAGTCACCCCAAGGAGATGGCGTATGTCGAGAGGCCTTTTGGCCCCTGGCTGTGTCATGTGGAAATGCCTTAGGTAGCTGATGCCTGCTCTCGGAGAGGTAGGTCTGCACACGTGCCAAACGTGTTGCTCTGCGTCTGCTTTTTACACTTTCCACCTGTCAGGAAGAACAGAAAGTAAAGGTCAGGTCATGTGTTTACTTTAACTATAACCAGAGGCCTCCTGCACTGTGCGCTGTGAATCTCTAAGACCAGTAAGCCTGTGATCTTTTCTTTTTGTTTTTTTTTAATGAGCAACATTACTGTGATGATGCAATTCATCGCAACGCTGCTGCAACCTCTCTTTGTAACCCTATTTTTGTTGGCTTCATCAATTTTCCTGCATTTGTACAAGCACGATGCATTTATTATTAATGGTTCAGACCTCTTCTCAAGTGTCAAGCAGACCACCGTTTTTTTTTCCTGAGACTCATTCAGCACGATGTGCAGCTCTGAGTCAGTTGTCACTCATACCCTTTCAGAAAGAACATACTGTGTGTTCTTTCACCGCAGTTTGGTTTTATAGAAATAAGAGCTGTGTTTTTCTGGCAACACAATGTAGAACAGCTGCTTATTTTTCCACACAGCAAGAAGACTCTGTCACTCCCAAAAGGTAATCCATGAATCTCACCGAAGATTTTTGCTCTTTGCAAGGAAGTAATGATTTCAACTCTGGACTGTCCACCTTCTCTCTGCCAGCCTTTTCTGGTCTGTGCACTGCTTCTACTTCTGCAAAAAAAAAGAAGAAGAAGGCCTTCACACTTCAGCACACTTATTCACATAAATGTGGACAAGCATGCATATACAAATGTCAAGCTCTGTGTACACACCCGCGGGATCTGTACTTGGGTTCACAGCCTCCTTGGTGTTTTCTTCTCCGCTTCCGTTTCTGTGGTTCAAAATAACAGTACGCAGTTATGCATGCCTGTTCTTTTACCAGCCCATTGCAGTCATGTGAAAATGTTAGTACCCTGTCTTTTTTTATGTGTTCAAACATATTTAAAAACATCTGGTCTTTGCAGTAGGTGAATACAGTCTCATAAGAACATACTGTACCATTTTTTCCCCTATGGCATAATAGAAAAGGAATAAAGTTTTGGGCAATACTAAGTACCTCAGTAATTCATTGTAGTAATTTCCTGTTAATTAGTTCATTCTCTCAAATTGTGGAGACATTTTAGCCTGTTTCTTTTTATAAAATTGCTTCAGTCTATTGAAGTTATTGGGTATTTGATTATGCACAGCTCTCTTAAAGTCCCGCCACATCTTTGAATTGGATTCCGAAACTTCAGCGCTTTCATTTTTTTGTCATTCTGTTGTGGATTTGCTGATATGCTTCAGATCCTTGAGTTGTTGGACAACCCAGTTTCCTCCTAGCTTTAGCTATCAGACAGATGGCCTCACATTTACCTCTAGTAAACTGTAGTATTCTAGAGTTGAATGTTTGGAGAGAAGAGTTCCTGGTTGGCCGGGTCCTGTGACCAAATTGTCACCCTACCACCACTGTGCTTTTCACAGTAGGTAAGATGCTAGGTTTTGTTTCCATTAAACACGTACTCTGGCAAGTCTTATTTGATTTGGACTGCCATGGACTTTAAAATTAGAAATACTCATTGCACCTTATTATATTTCTTTGACCACTACACAGTCTGTCCACTCCTGTGGAGACTGGAAACAGGGTTATCTACTTCTAAATAATCTTTTCCACTGTTGAACATTGAACTCCAAATGGTTTGGGAATTTTTTTATTATTGTTGTTTTATTACATTTCCAGATTGTATATGCAGCAAGCAATTGCTTTTCCATTACCATTGCTTATGTCTTTCCCTCTTTGCATTGTGCTAGGACAACCGAATCCTCCAGACCAACAAAACTGACTAAATAACTGCATTTGTAGGGGGTCTACAAATCTGCTGATGATTGTTATTATCAAAGTTTGATATTTCGTAGCACCTGGCTGCAACTTACCCTTTTAAATCTAAATAGCATGGAGGTACTAAGTATTGACCACTTGGATAATTGATGAAAAAAGTTGCTTTTTATTACGAAGGCAGTTTCTGAAAAACAGGTGTGAAACTTTTTAAAATCATCATGCAGCACTGTAAGGACACTTCAATATTCACTATGCTAGCTTTTGTAGTACAGTGTCCAATCAAATTTTTAAAAATTGTGGTGAAAGAGGATAAACTAAACAAATCGGTGTTGGCAACATTGTGCTGTTGTGGACAGCTGCATAGAGATCTGACCATAAATGGGCAATAAGTGTCCTGAAGGCCAAACACATCTCTTAATGAGCGGTTACATAACGGCCGAGTGTAAACACAACGGCCCAAACAGCAGGGTCCAACCACCAGTGTGGGACCACTCACATTGTGTCAAACCCCAGCTAACGGCCTTCGTCTCACTTTTGCCTGACTTTACTATTGCAGTCAGTTGAAAGAATGAACTCAAGGAGAAGACTATAGAGGACATTGTGTTACTGCTGACTCATAAAGGTTAGATGAGATATGTGCAGAGGTGTGTTTGAAAAAGGATTAAGAGCTTCTATCTCACCTGTTGGCTTTGAGGCAGCTCCTTTTGCTGCTGTGGCTGCTGCTCTCCTCTTGTGCTTTGGTCATGTGCTCTTTCATTTGTCCCCTCTGGTGGCAGAACAGCACATAGTTCATATCGTTGTTATTGGACCAGAATGTGCCCACTGAGGTTTCGTAACGGAGGCAGAACTCCACTCTGGCGCCTTGTTTGTCAAATGGAGGGACCAGAGTGTACCTGAAGGTGAACCTGTCTGTTTTCCTGTCACTGGACCCCGGCACGTATTCTGCCTGCAGGTCAAAGTGGCTGCCCCATCGATCCAGACTCATGCGGACGTAGACGTTCTTGTTGTAGCAGAGGTTGACAACTCTGATGACGCCACGGAGGGTGGTGGTTCCCGGTAGAAGCTCAATGCTCTCCAGCTCCATCGGCTGTGTCTGCAGCCTCTCGTCCAGCTCCTCTGGGGAAGAAGGCACAGTAAACAGGCTAGACAGGTAGAAATCCTCCGGTAAATGGACCACCTCTGCATTATCATGCCAGCTAGCCTCTGCCTCTGTCCCATCAGCATTGTCAAACTCCTTAACCGACACCAGGTTGAGGCCAAAGGCATCTGCAAATGACACCTTCCTGCGAACAACTGGTGGGGGTTCTGCATCTGAATCCTCATCAGTTTCCTCCTCCGTGGTGCAGCCTATAGGAGAAGAGGCCCCCATTCTTTCAGGATCCCGATCCCCGCTTTTGTCCTCTTCCTCCTCCTTAGTCAGCAGCCCTTCCCCGTGCAACAGTTGGATGTACAAAGCCTCCATGATGCGGATGGTCTGGGAGGCAGCAGCTCCCCCGTCCTGGCTTGCAGACTGGCACAGACCAGAGTGTCCCGAGCCCGTCTGCAGCAACGCTGTAGAGGGGAGAGCACGACGACGACGTGACTGGACAGATGGAGTTTGGTTACAGTCTAACGTTGTGAGGCTGAGCCAGGCCTATTAATAGGACACAACTAAACCAGAGCTTACTGGTTATCCTTTCACTTGTTCTCTTGCAATATGCATGAGATAAATAAAATATCGCTTTTGTAAAGTGTTATAAGTGAAAAGTAGAGTGATTATTGACTCAGATAGTGAAATATTCCATAAATATGATGTTTGGATAATCAAACTTAATGGTGATCAATCCTGAGCGGGTTAAATAAACATCAAGACATGTTTAAATTTAATTCTGCAGTTGAAGGACCCCAGTTCACTTCACTTGTGCTTCCAGACATCTTCCAGCAAAAGGAAACCTACTGCTGGGGAGCAGAAACTGTCATCTGGCCCCCAAGTGGAGAATAAAGTCCACCAATCATGGATCAAATTATTATCAGTTCTTCTGCTGTGCTTCGTAGGCTTTTTGTCTTATAACTGCATGAGTAGATCCTCTGGTATCATTGTCATGAGAGGCAGACTTCGTTTTTCAGGTCGAGTGTATCTTGTAACAGAAAATTGAGTTATTATGTTTCCTCTCAGCAAACTGGACTTTCTGTTTCTTTCTTTCTATGAGTGTGTGCGCTCAAACATAGCAGTCTCGGATAAGAAGTTTAATCTTACCAATCCCTGATAAGCAGTGTAACTATACCTCCAAATTTGATGTATCTTGTAAATATCCTGAGTGGGATTTTGTCCTCAAAGAATCCTTTATTCTGTATCTTAGATGAAAAGAGAAAAAAATGAGAGAGGAAAGATATTCTCGTCTGACTTCAGCTTTCTAACTCAGTATTACAGTGTTACATATTAATTGCATGTACAATAGATGAGAAAACCTTTGCAGAATTTGTTTGGAGGAATGTTACAATGAATAATATTAATTCTGAATCACTTGTGTGTCTGTGGTCTACCAATGGATGGCGCTATGGGATCAAACTAAAGTGAATTAGTCCACATACTGTAAATCCTGGCTGAATTCATTCAGTTTCAGTTTATACAACTTTTGATTCAATTAATTAGTGTTACAATATTTTTAAAGTTAAAGAGGGAAAAGAAAACAAATAAAAGAAGAAAAAAAAGCGTTAAGTGTTTTGAGGGAAAGTCTACCTATTTACATGTACATATTTGTTTTTCCGGAATCAACCAGTAGATGGCAGCATAAAACCACCCAAACTCCATAATGCTTGTTTTTTCTCTTATGATTCATAATTTTTAATGTTTGATGTAATTTTTAGTAGCGGTAAGGTTTTGTGACACAATCAAAAGCACAGAATAAACAGACATCGTAGTTTATCACATGTTATGTCTGTCTCATAATCTCCAATAACATAAAAGAAGAATCAATATTTTTCTTCCTTTTTTTCCTCCTTTTAAATCTCATCACCATATCACAAGGAAAGTGACATTTCTTTTTTCTTTTTTATGAAGGTCAGTTTTAGGACATTTTGCATAAAGTATATGGAACCATGGCAGAGTAATTTACACATTCACATAACAACATCGATTTAACATTGTTAATTTGGTATCTTCCATATGTAATTATATTATTACAGATTTCATTATTAATTATATATATATAACTTCCTCTTCTATAATTTACTCATAAAATCATCATGTTCCTCACAATTAGTCAAGAATATCATAAATACAGTAAAATATATTATAAAGATTTTGACAGTTGTGGAGAGGGCGACAAGATATAGCTGCCTTTCTTTTCTTTTCCTTTTTATCTACATAAAACAATCCTTGCCACTACTCCCTCCTTTGATCGTTCATTAGAAAAGAGGAGGGGGGGAGCATTAATTTCTTGACCGTGAACGTCGCAGCGGCTTGTAGACAAAAAAAAAAAAAGAAAAGAAAAGACAAGAGGACAAAACGTCAAAGGAGATATTGGAAAGCACATAACTTAAACCATCGTTCAATAAAGGATTTGCATGTATCTACTATTAGGTAAATAAGTATTTTAAATTACGGTGTGAATGTATATCAGAAAAAAAAATGATCTCCAGTCAAACTATATAATAACATCTTCCATTTTCAAATTAAATTGTCGTGATTTTATTAAAATTAATTCGCAGTGTCATCTTACACATATTTATACTGGGACACATAATGACATTTCTCATTATTATTAAGGGTTATGATCATAAATCAAATATTTAAGTAGCCTAAATATACATGTATACATCTGTAACTCGAGGATATGTTCAGATATATTAATTGCAGATGTAAATGTACATTTGATATATTTTTACATACGGCTTGTGTTGTTTTATGTGTCTAGATAAATATTTGTCAACATAGTGCATCAATGTCATATCTAAGCTTCAATTTCTGCGATCATAGACATTTTCTCGTCATTAAAGTGTCACTAAAATTCTTCTTCCTCGCGTGTTGGGGGTGGGGGGTCTGATGTCAGTAATTATGTGCTCGGTTTATGAGTAAGCTGCTGAAGAGGATAGTTTTTTTTTTGTTAAGGAGCATTCCGGGAGTTCATATTGATGCTTTTCTGCAGGCTTCGTGTTGCAGCCGCTTCACAGGGAGAGAGTTTGAGCGCACGAAGTTTCTGAATGACAGCAAAGTACACCCTGGATCTCCTCTCGGCCGGAGGGAAACGTCCCGTTACAAGCCTTGCGTTTTCACACAAACTTCCCCACTCTCTCAACAGCAACCGGGGGGACGAAGACACGTTTAAGAAACCAAAGAACTAACAAAAAAAAATCGGGAGAAATACACTCTTTTTTTTACTTTTTATTTACAGGTGGCCCCTGACGTCACACGAGGTCGCAGTACGCCCAAAAATAATAACACACCTCCGCTGCACAAGCAAGTGCCTCCCCCGGGGGGGTGGGGGGGGGGTTCTAGTCCCAAACACACCGGCGTGCTGGGATCCTGCTCGGTGTGTGTTTGAGTCGTAACGAGGAAAGAAAGAAAAAAAAAAAAACAAGGCGCTTCTTCCTCGCATTGCGCGTCATTCAAACAGGACTCAGTGTACCGCTTTTCTCTCTGTTGCATTAGTAATAACAGCGGCGTTGACGAGAGACAGCAGGAGAGAGTGCGCGTCTCCGACAGCGGTGCCCAGCGGAGGAATATTTGGCTGATTTGAGCCTCTCTTGTTATTTACTGTGCGGCTTGTTGTGCGTTTTCTCCGCGGCATGGTGAACTTGGACGGTCACGTGCGAACATCTTCGGAAGTGTAGAGGACACCGACGTCTCACCTGGCGCGTCCCCGCGACTCCACCGTGAGGGAAATATACCTGCCATTATTTTTCTGCGGTAAGTTTTACTGCCCAGGAGCTTCTGACTTTCTTTCTTTTTTTTTTTTTTTTTTTTTTCTACCCCTCTGTCCACTGAATTAGGAAGTGGACCTGCGGTCACGAGTTTGTTAGTGAGCGAGCGCTTTTGTTACCTGACTCCCACTTTTAGGAGCTTTTTAAAAACATTTTTTTTTCTTTTTTTTTTTTGTTCTTTATCGCTGCTGCTGCTGTGTTCGGCTTGAAATGTTACAACTTCAGTCAGCTAATATGAACGCTTCACACTGACTCCAGAAATGCCAACTTATTGTTTCATGGACTCTTAAAGTCTGAATCTTTTCTTTAACTATCTTAACCAGCACCGTGTTAGAAATTACACTTCTGTACAGAAATAGGATAAATCAGGCAACCACTCAAAAATATACTTATGTTATTTTGCATCTACGTGAAATTTAATAACACACAGATTTGAATTTGACTAATTTGATTGAAACCTATTTTTAGTGTTTAATGTCATGTATTTTAGCCTTTTTATATTTTATTAACAAATCAGGAGAAGCAAACAGTGATATTCATGCATGTTAGATTTAAATATACGTCTCATCTCATATATTTATCAAATAAGTTCTGTATATGCAGCTTAAAAATAATTATTTTATGGCTTCTTCTGGTTTTATCACCTGTAAAACACAGTGGTTTCTTATTTATATATATATATATATATATATATATATATATATATATATATATATATATATATATATATATATATATATATATATATATATGTGTGTGTGTGTGTGATTATTATTATTATCATTGATCATGTTTGTGAAATGCAATTTTCATTATAGCCATACTGTACAAATACATAAAAAAAGCAATTAGATTTTAAGGACATACTGTAGTGGTTTGTGATTATTTGTGTTTTTTCTGCAGGAACCGATAAATGCATTATCAATAAATATTTTCGTCAGCTGTCAACACCTTACCTCCAATCCATTTTCATATATCCGTCTTTTTCCCCCGAATCAAAGAGATGTGCTGGCATCATCTACAATTAAAGCTCATCTATCTCAACTCTGAGATCTCCTGCTGAGACGCTCTGCTGCACTCTTGTCACTTCTCTGTCTCTCACTATGGCTCAAAAATCAATAGATGTAACTTTTTTCTTTTTCTTTTTTTCCATTCTGGGTAGAGAAATTCTGTAGAACTTCTTGAGGCCTGTCCTTGGATCAGTTTTCGCCTTTGGATTTAGCGAGAACCACCCTCCTTGTTTAAGCTGCAGGGTGCACAGGTGTTCCCTCCTCAGTTATGCAGGTGTGGGGCATGCACCCTCCCCCCCTCCCGCCAAAGACACACACACACTCAGCAGCTCTTGCTCTTCAAAGGCCAGGCGGTAATAAATGCCCCCTGTGAAATATGTCAGCGACGGTGCACAATCAGCCCCTTTGTTGAAGTGTCCCGGTAATAATTTCTTTAGCCATTTTTTTAGACAGTTCATACTCTCCTGTTTACCTGTCGTTGCGGTGTTGCATGTGTGTGTGCTGTAGGTGAGGTCAGTAGATTTTGTAAAACAGGATGCCTTTTTCTCCCTAAGGCAATGAGAGAGATGGAGAGAGACCTGCCATTTGTCTCCCTCCAAGAGTGACCCTTGTTGGGAGCAGTGCACTTATTACCCCGACTCTCCCCTCCCTGCATCCATTTTTTGATTGCTGCATTCATCATCGGGTGGTCGTGCTCTACATTATGGTAATAGGGAAATGAATGTCCTCTGCAGGATTAATGTGTATACCCTGTCATATGTTTCAATCATTTATCAAAATTAAGATACAGGTTTCAGTTCAGTGAATATGGGTGTTTGCAGGATTTTATCTTCGATCTGGAAATTGTTGCATGCAGCTGAGATCAAGCAGAGAGTGGTTTGTATTTGCAGCTCTACAAAGAATTTGCATGCATTTCCAGTGAATGCACAAATTGACAGCGGTAAAAATATTTCGTATCAAAATTAGACTAAACACAGTGTGTCTCTTGCATGGATGGCATCAGTTCTTATTGTTTCTCCAGGAATGAAACACTTGCTCACTTTTGGATTAGGGTTGTTTGAATTGCACTCTCTCCCATCCCCCAAAGACTCCTGTAATTACGCGCAGGCCCTTGAGGTGTTGCTACTTTTTGAGGGGAAAAGTGGTTAAGACGATCAGGAGATCGGTGCAGCGGCGTCCTAGAGCCGATCCTCATAAAGTACCCAGTGCCTTGTCATCGCCGTTTAACTTCACCCTGTTACTGAACTTAAAGGCAATTAAATGGCATGTGTTCAGGTTTCATCTCTGTTAACTTCATAGAAATGTTTCCATGACAACCTCCATGCAAGTTAAAGCGAACTGAAGTGATCAAGTCCCTTTTTTTTTCTTCTTTCTTTCCCCCTCATCTCCTTCTCCCCCTTCCTCGCACTTTGGTTCCCTCCCACAGTAAGAGTGGAATTTGTGTTGACAGTTTTGGCCTTTAATGGCACTTTTGTGCTGTGCAAAAGTATTTGTTTACCAGGATCATATGCTGCAAGCTGTCAGGCTCGGAGAGATTGGCTTCTTAAGATAAAAGACTGCATTACATGCTTAAGAGGCCACCCTTTTGCACTGTAATTATCCACATCACGGTAATGATGTTTTGTGTGCCCCAGTTACTAAGAGTCCTGAGACAGCTCAGACTTTTTTAGTTACGCTCTGGGTCACTTCTTAAGCCCAACTAGACACTGTTGTCGATGAGAAACGCCGTGGCTCCCTGGCTGGAGAAAGCTGTGCAGGGCGGGGTCAGGGGATGTGGATTATGAAGGAGATTGCAGGATCTGAGCAAAGGCAGCGACTTGCTCGTTCACGTCAGCCGCTTGTTTTATCTCGGTTCATAATCTTATGTAGAATTTGTTTGAGTTCATTTCTCCGAATGTCATGTTTGCTTGGCCAAGTTAAAAAGGCTGTGGTTATATATTTACTGAAACCAAAACAATCAAGAGTCAAAATATCCTCCCTCTCCTCCTGCAAGGATTCAAAAAGCCACAAACAAATGACCAAACTCCCTCAAGCAGTGAAGTGTAGCTTTTGGCTGGTGTGTATAAGCACACAGCTTGTTATAGCTCTGAAATGGATATTGCATTCATGCAGCGCTATAAAACAGACTTAAAAACAATGTAAACAATGTTTCTTAAGTGCATGCAAAATAATTCAAGCTTTTTATAGAGTTCTCTCTTCTTGGCACCACAATCTTGACTGTGAGCTCATGTTTAATTCTCTTCCTTTCACCTAACAGTCGAAGCTACCTCAAGCATGGCACGTCACTCTGTTTATTTAATAAACTATGTGTTCATTTGAATCACAGCCTTGCAAGATTTGTAATTTTTTTTTTTCCTATTCTTTTTGAGTTACCAATTGCATGTTTACCCGCTGGTGTGTGTATTGTGAAGGCAGTGGAGCTTTTAGTGAATCCGTGGTGAAATGGGTAGCGTCTGTGAGTAGATTTGAAAAAGGGAAAAAAAAAAAAATAGAAAAATGTGTTGGTTTTGGGGTTTTGCCCTGGAAAGAAAAGGCAGAGGGTCAGTCATGGTAAAAGGCAAGGTCAGTGTTGCTCAGACTGTATTCAGCCGTCAGCCTGTCACTCGTACACATCATGTGAGGTATCACCGAGGCTAAGAGTTGGAGCTAACTGGGTGGCTTTTTGTTTAAAAAGCCTTCTGTTAATTCATCCTTTGCACCTTGATGGTGGTGTAATGTGCTACACATTTAGCAGAGCATGTGTAGGGATGGGAAAACAATTTATTATTTTGTTATTCACAACAAAACTCAGGGTTGAAACCATCAGAAGTATTGAAATATTGGTTTCATCGCTTTAGCAGCTCAGGTTCAGCCACTGAATGTTTTTTACTGATGAGTCGTGTCCTTTTTCCAACAGAAAAAGATGCCTTACGTCTACAGGGACCTTTCCTCTTTACCCAAAGAAACAGAGAGATGGAGGGAAAAAAAAAGATGTTTATTTCAAACATGTTGTGGGTGGAAAAAAACACAGAAGGGGGGTCGTGACAATAACGGTTTTTGACAGGCACATTAGGCTGCAGAAAGAGCATCCAGCTTGGGGCTGAGGGCATATGGTGCTGCCTTCTGCTGGCATTGCTTTAGACCAAGTTACAACACTCACGCAGGGTCACGACTGTCTCAGGTTTGTTCCTTCCGTCTCACTCGTCTAAATAAAAACAGGAGGATTGATGCGAACGGTTGCGTGGGGCTGCGGCGGTGGCGGCGGTCCTGAGGACGGCGGTCAGGCTAGAGTTGTTGTACGCCTCCTGTATCTTCTAGTAAAGGACTGCATGAATGCTCCAAGTCATGGCCCATTTGTGTCAGGACATAATATGGTCAAAATGTGAAGGGGAGACATTTGACATTTTCAGAAATGCATCTCTTTAACTTTGATTTTGTCACACCCACACTTTCTCTGAGTTCTTTTTTTTTTTTCATTTGCTGGCATGTGCATTTAAATGTACACTTAACGTAGTGTAAGTTATCAAGTTTAAAACAAGTATGGCGTTTTGATTTATATCTTGTTTCATCGTCTTAACACTCGGCTCATGCTCTCACATGGAAATCCCTAATCCCACTCTAAACAAAGGCTATGCCTTCACCACACTCGCTCTTCTTGCTTTTTCTCCTTTGTAATGTGGATTGGATGGACTTGGTTAATGTGCACGATGACGCAGGGCTTCGGGTTGAAGGCAGTAGATCAGTGGGAGGGTAATTGTAGCCTACTGTGTGGCTTCCTGGATCTTGAAGCCCAGCTACCAGTGCATCTCTGAGAATGAATTTAAATAGCCACAACATATGGACCCAACAAAACAATGGTTTATTTTTATGGTATTTGATGAGTGGTTTTTAATTTAGATTGTCACATCTCGCAAACAGGAGGGCAGATGGTGCACACTTCAATGCCCAACAGAGCCGAAATACCTCCAGGCAGCTGTTGGTCATAAACTTTTTTTATTTATTTATTTTTTTTCCAGCATTCGTTTTTTTTTTTTTTTTTCTTCTGCTCTCTCTCTTTTAACGGGGCTTGGGTCAAGAGGAGTCAAACCTGTTACAACACCTGTTTCTGCATATGCAAATCTGTTGTTTTGTCATTTCATTAGGCAGGGCAACAAGACGGGGGTCCCTCGTGGTTGCAAATGCGACTGGCACCGGGCCCAGTTGGCATGCTGCGCAGCAGGAAGATGCTGCAGGCAGGGTTAGGGGGGGGCAAGAAGTTGGGTTTCTGTAGCGACCATCAGGTG